>NC_000080.6:22082204-22212204 GCF_000001635.26 Mus musculus | reverse complement strand
TCAGCGGAGCTGCCAGCCCCAGGGTTTACCTATCCTCAGCTAGCTTCAGGCCTGCCCTGTCTCTTCCTGCCCCTCGGTCCTGTCCCTGGAGAGCCTCTTCAACCCTGGCAGACAATCTGGGCTCCTAGACTGACTCCGTGTCACCCAAGTCCAAATGCTTCCAAGACCACAAAGGTCTCAAAGTGGTGACTCTCGAGGGCAAGCATGGAGCTTGGAGAACAGGTGTCTGCCTGCTGGTCCTTGACAATCACCAGCAAACATGAGGGTCCTAACATCTTCCCCCAGAGAAAATTCTACCATGATCATGTGATGCGTGCCTTCCCATCTCAATTTCATTTGTTCAGTCCACTCTGAAGGCAGTCTTAGTAGTTCTGAAGTCAACCATGTCCAAAGATGTTGGGAAAATACAAATTTCCAAAGATAGGGAAGGGGATACTTAAATTTAACTCAGTCACTCAATGCGCAAAGCAGTTCTTTCCTTCAGAAACACATGCTAATCTGCTCCAGGAGTCACCGTGGCCAACACAGCTCTTCATTTCCCAGACCCACTTGGCTTGAGGAGCCCACGCCTTCCGTAGAACTTGGGTTCCACAGAACATTCTTTGAGAAGCCCACTGCCCATTTTAAAACGCTTTATTCTTTGAAGGCGGCAACAGGGCTCCCTCTCTTTCCACTTCCTTGGCCTGCGCACAGCAGGCTTACAAGATTATCTTTCAGAGGTCTAGTTGCTATCCTTTGATTCATTTTTTTTTTCCACCAGCCTGGCCCGCCTTCCATATTTTCACATTCTCTTTGAACTCTGGAAGCCACTGCAGAGCTCAGGGGAGACTCTCTTTCCTACAACACAGAGGGAAGTGGGCTTTGCATGCTCCTAACTCACCCTCAATGGCACTGGGGGTTCTCCTGCTCACCCCACAGTAGCAGGAAGGGTGACCTGAATGCAGTCTTTCCGGCCAGATACTGTGTCATTCACTCAGGGTTAAATGGGAGTTTGGGGAAATGGTATCAAAAAAGTCTAAGCACAGTGGGCCAGATAGAAGAGGAAAAGATGTCCCCAGCCATATTCCTCACTCAGACATCCCGCTCTCGGGATCTGCAGGTCAGAAGACCTGAGGCTGAGGCAGAGAGCACACATTGATGGACTCCACAAGCCAGGCAATTGAGAGGAAAAAGTACATGTATATTCTTTTCTTTCTGCTTTTTGTTTGTTTTTTTTTCCTTCATGTGCTATGCTCTGCTTTGTTTTGGTGTGTAACAGACTAATGCCAGGTCACTCTCTACTGTCCCAGTGTACCACAATACAAGTGCCCACAAGTTTCCTCCCAACCTCAGCTTCCATCTTCCTCCCCAACCTTCCTCCTACCATCAGCTTAGGTATCACAGCCCAAACCTCTTGCTGACCACTCCAAACACCACCATCCTGTGCGTGCTTGCCTCATCCAGCTGACTGCTCTTGATTTGCACTGTGGTTTTCAGTGTGTGGGTCACTTTGCCTCCTTAGCCAGACTGTAAACTCCATGAACCTTTAAATACCTGCTAACAATGTCCTGCAAAGAATACATGCTAATCAAAAAAGTAAATTAGCATATGTAAACAAATAAATCACAAACAACTAAATAGAAGGTGCTAGCAGGCTGAATTGATGACTATCATCTTCTTGTTGATGCCCAGTATCATGATGAACAGAGGCTGTCTGGGTGCTGAGGTCACCTGCACAGTCTCTTCCAGAACCCCTTGCTCTGGAGGCCAACCCTCCACAGTATTACCTCTCAGGCTGGCCCACAAATGAAGTAACATGATGCTTAATTTTACATCAACCTGTTAAGCTGCTTTAAACTCTTCAGTATTCCCCCAAATGTACTTAAATATATGAACTTGCACTTAGCGCTGTCGACAACGCGTTGATGATTTGTTTTACAGGTGCATGTTAATCTACAATCTGCTTAATGCAATCCAATACATTATTCGGGATGGCGATGTATAAATTTAAATCTTAGACCATGAAATATCATTTAGGATTAAAATTCTAATCTCTTAGCAGGGGAGATGCCTGCTCACAAAAGCAGTGGTTAAGAGTCTCAAGGTATAAATGGTAGTGGCCTATATAGCTGGTCACGTGTCACTAAGAAATTTACTGAAGACAGGCTGGTACTGGGGGATAAAAAGGTGGCTGGGGGGTGTCTAGGGGTTGAAAAGATGGCTCAGTGGGTAAAGTGCTTACTGTACAAGAGTAAGGACATGACTTCATATCCCCAACAGCCACATGGAAAGCTAGGCATAGTAGCACACACCTTTAACTCCAGTATTTGGGAGGCAAAGACAACTGAAGCCCTAGAGCTCGCTGGCCAACCAGTCTAGCTTTAGTGATCTCCAAATTCAGGGAGAGAGTCAATCTCAAGGAATAGAGAGTAATAGAAGAAGACATCTGATATTGATCTCTGGCTTTCAGGTGAACTCACATGGGTGTACACACACACACACACACACACACAAATAGACACACTTTCTTTTCTTCAGCTAAAGATTCGCTCAGAATCATAGCTTGCTGCCGCCTTCTCCTAAAGACCTTAGCAGGACAATGGGAACAGCAATGATGAATAAAACCAGATGAGGCTAATGTTTTCTACTTCTCCCATTTCTAAGGTGAAGACACCAAAGTCCAGCAGGAGAGCTCACTCTGGTAAGACCAGACACTGCAGCACAGGCCTCTACCCACCCTGGCTCTTAGCTTCCTCTTCCCACACAAACATTCATCACCAGACTGATTAACATGCTAAAAACTGGAAGACCATTACAAGCTCCTTGTCATAAAATAAATGTTCAGCAGATTCTCTGAGAACAAGATAAGAGTGTGGGCTACATTGAATAAATGAAGTGAGTGCTAAAAACAGAGCCCTTGTGGTTATAAGAGAAACAACAGTTAATAGAACAAATGAGGCAGGAACAATAGGGAGAAGAGGATAGGAGGAGGTCATTAAGATGTCAAAAGACAGTGACATGAAGGAGCTCTGGGGAGGGACAATTACAGCTGGGGGTATGGAGGAGAGGGCCTGGAAACAGACTCTGGAGGAAGGCAAGGTAGAGATGAGAAACTCAGGCAAACACACCTGGACCAAACCACACAGAAGTGCTGGCCTCACCTTTTGGTAGAATATGCCATCTGTCAGCACCAGAAGCCTCCACCAACAGAGATGTCACAAGGCTATACCTTTTAGGCTAGAAGACCCAACCCCTGTCTTTTTCCTCACTACAGCAGCAACAGGCACCCTAAAAAGAGGCATCTGCCACCCTTCTATACTCAATTCTCCAAAGAGTCCTGCCAGAAGCCCCAGGTTCTAGTTCATTATGGAAGACTCCAACACCAGGGCCATACCATCAGTCTGTCCTAGCTTGCCCATGCCTGAGCACAATTAGCCTGACCAAGGCTTCAACAAAGCAGGAGGCCCACAAAGCACTGAAGTGAGCAAGTAGATCTCAAGGACATGGGTGGTTTGTCTCTACAGGATCAAGTGCACAGCAGACTAGTTAGAAAGATAATAGCAAGAATAGTTAAAGAAAAAAAAACAGAATATTCACTGTTCTAAAACAATTTCACAGATAACAGAAATGGTCACACGGGGATAGTTGCCCTCTGACAAATGTGGTCATTGAAGCCTTTAACAACTGTGTTTCACTGTTTGGAAGTACTATCTCCTCCAGAAGCATCAAAACCCTTAGAGAATAAAGATGTTAGTGCAGATATGCTATTTGGTCTCCATAATGATGTACAGATGATTGTAGACTGTCATACACAGAGGGGGGAGGGGGGACAGGGACAGAGACAGGAAGAGAGAACTCTTAAAATATTTCTCTTCCCCAACTCTAAGGGGAAAGAGTTTGGGAAATTGAGTCTCTGCCAATAATTGCTTGATGTGACATCATTTATAAGAAGCCTATCAACAACTAGAACAAAGTTCATTTAACTGTTTAGCCTCCCAAACAAGGAAAGTGTCACTTGACTTGAAAATGAGACATTGTGACTTCCAGACACCAAATGGAAAGGGTTTCCTTTTAATTCCTACTTTTCTCTTCTTCTCAAACACAGGCGTTGCCCATTCTTGCTCCACCTGTTATGAAATGTCCCCTTCTTCCCTGAGAGCTCTCTTTACTGTCAGATGTCTCACTTTGTCAATTTTTCTTTCAAGCTGCGCTGAGATGGGCAGTTCATGTTCAAGCCTAACCTAAGGCTTGCCTTGGCCTTTTGGACTAAATACACCCAAGCTGACCAGTCATTGCAGCAGTAAATGGTTAATAAGTCAACAGGAGAAGACAGGGAAGGACACAACACAGACCATGCAAGAGCTAAAGTAGCAATGGCCATGGAGATGTTGTGAATTTGCATAGGTAAGCTGCACCTGTTTATTCTCACTCCTGACTTTGCCTTAAAGTCCCAAGAGGAAAGCTAACATCAACAGACTGCCAGGTGAGCAGTGCTGGTGGTCTAAAGTCAACCTATGTGACACTGATGAACTGACTAGCCCAAGGAACATTCTAGAAGATCCTCAACATATAAATAAAGCTTAACAGCACTAAGATATATGACTATGTATCTTTCCCATCCAGGAAGTGGAGCCTTCAGTCACTTGTTATTAAAACATTCTAATCCCCAGGAACAACGATCACAAAGCCAGGCAGACCCTTGTTCAGCCAAAGCCCTGCTTTCCAGCTTCCTGGAGAGCATATACTTTAGCACAGTCATATATTTTAGTCAGAAAAGAGACAACGCGGTGGGGACTCCTCACATCACAGAGGGGAGCACACTGACTGCTGGTGTGAAAATGTTCTTGTGATGGTGAGCCAGGGACTCAGGCTCAGCAAAGCAAACATTAGACAAGAAGCAACTTCTTCAGGAACTTTAAGTTGTCGAAGTTTCAGAGTCCTGGAGAAAGTACGATCACCCAGCAAATATGAGGGGTGCAGAAAGGAATACTAGGGTCTTCTTTTTTTAATGTGCTTATATTGAGATTCTGTGGAACAGGAGCACAAATGTAGGTCTATGGACTTGAGATGCAAGGAGGTAGGTATATTTTCATAGTCAAAAATAAAATAATTGGTGCTAAAACTCCAAGAATATTAAAGAAACTCACTCTAAAAGATGAGGGCAGGGTGGCAATATGTTCTACTCAGTGAGGTGCTTGCTTCATGAGGCCCAGAGTTTGATCTCCAGAACCAACTTGAGTTTGTGTCATCCCCAATCTAAATGTGGTAATTCCAGCACTGGGGAGGGGGGGTGAAGCAGAGGGGAGGAGGTGATATTTCTGAGGCTCATTGGCCAATCAGCCCAGCCTAACCTGTGAGCTCCAGGCCAATAAGAGACCCTGTCTCAAATGAAGTGGGCAGATTTTCCTGAGGGTGACACCCATCTTGTCTCCTGACTCCCCAACTTGTGAGGTGGTTGGCACCTACATACACATAAGCTCTCCTAGGGAGGCAAGAGAACTCACATTCTCTTACACCGTGTCCACGGAAGAATGAATATTTCCCTGGCCAACCCCAATCTCCTCCACTTCCCTCTGTTTCTCTGGCTAAGGAGAGCATGTAAATGGTTTTAACTCAGATTCATTTTACCTTCCTGTTCTACCAGATGCGGACAGACCTGGACTTAAGCAAGAGGGGACTGGGAACTGAAGAGAGGAATTTGTCCTTCTGGAAACTACACCCCCCACGCATCACCTAGAGTGACAACAATTCCCAGTTTCTGTAGTACATCCTGTGAGAACTCAAGGCAGTGGGACAGGAGGCAGGCTTTCCCCTTCACACTGAAGCTTAAAAGAAGCTGAAACTAATGTGCGCTCACTTCTCATCAGCTCGAAGCAAACTCTGTCTTTTATCTTCACCTGGAATAGAAATGAAAAAGAGCCCAACAGTCCAACCACATCCGCCAAATGCACTTTGTTTCAGTCCTATTCTTGGCTTGGACAGTTTGGAAACTAAGGAGCTGGAGTAGCTCTGAGCAGCTGCCTACCATGCCCACCTTATCTTAAAGGGAAATGCTCCCAAATCCAGAGATAAAGGAGTGACCTAAAGTGAGAAAGATGGCTGTCAGGACACGACATTCGCCAGAAAAGAGGGGTAACAGAAATGTTGTTTTCACTCCAAGTGCTGAAAATGTTTGCCCAAATATTTCCTTGAGGTGCAGGAAAAATCTGAACAAACAAACAAACAAACCATGTGTTGACTGGCAAAGGCTGTTAACGTGCCTGGGAGGAAAGTGGTCAGAATGAACTGTGTTCCCCCCACAGTGTTTCCTGGATCCTAGGAACAAATAAAGGGAAGATGGGGAGGTTGAGAAAGAAGAGGAGAAAGGGAGGCAGGAGAGGAGAGGGGTCTTATCAAGCATCTCCCAGCCATTCTCTGAAAAAGAATTTACGAGAAGACTGCAATGGAGGAAAACACATTTTCCCAGAAGCAAAGTCCTCGTCCCAAAGATGAAACGAAGTAAGGAAGCTCACCACCCGGAGCAGGAGCTTAGTGCTTCATGGAAATATTCACAAACAACTCTGAGGAGAAGCAGGTTATCTGACAAGAATTCTGGAAAGCACCGTATGGGGAAAGGACAGCGACTAGTCCCCAGCTAAGTTTATCTGCCCTGACAGCTCTTGCCTTGACCTGGCAGAACTCTAGTGTCTACATGGTGAACACAACGATAACTACAGTGTCGACACAACCCCGTCCAGTCTCCAAAGGTCAGGAGGATTGAGCATTTTGCTTCAGTGCCTCCACTAATCCAGAGACACGCCAATCTGCTTACTGCTACTCCACATCAGGAGGTTTGGATTTTCCTTATCGAGGGATGTCGGGTTCGCTTTGTCAGAACTGGGTGATTATTAACACAAGGCTGAGTGCCCATGGCTGCAATGAAGTTTTACAAATTATCTGGGCCTTGCATGCCTGGGAAAAGGGATGAGACTAACAAGATGGTGGTAACTATTGTTAGACAATGTTCTACTCCAAGAACATAAAAGCCACATGGTGGAGCATTGAGGAATTAAATTCATGGCCTGGAAAGCAAGCCAAGATTAAAAAATGTCATGTTGATACAGTAGGTGCTCTTGAGAGTGAGGGGGGGAAACTGTCAGCAACTGGATTGATTACATTTTCATAGCATCTCAGTGAGATGGAGGTGGGGAAGTGTCGAGGGTATTATGCCCTTTGATGCTGGGAGGGAGAGGGGCACACGCCATCGCTTTCATCAAAATTCTATGTAAGAGAAAATCCACCATCAGGAAGCTCAAAAAACTTCATCCTAGAAACCTATAATGACTCTCCCCATGGAAGGTTTGGTAGAATAAGTTGCTCCTTAGCATCTATTAGAGCTGTATAAAGTTCTGTACACAGCAGCAAGGCTCTTTATTGACAGACAACTTAGGAAGACGCAGAGACTGAGGACTCAATGGTTCTCCTAGAGTTCACACAATAAGGAGCTTATTTCAAGAAACCATGGGGGCTTCCCATCAACTAACTTCCAACTGCCTTTCAGGAAGGTTGAAACTGGAAGAAATCCCCAAGTAGGAGAAACCCTAATTACTTACCATGGTGAGAGGAGACTGCAAATGGCAATACTTCACACATTATCACACACTCTGTCCCAGATCTGCTACATGGAAGAAGATTTGTCCATGAGCCCAGGTCTGGAGCTTGTAGATTTACTCCCAAGCTTACTGATATGTGATGTGTAGCACACAACTGGTACATACAAGCACATAGTTGGGACTTAAAGGCATGTGCTGCCCTTTGTTACGCAGCAACATTTTAGGGGACATGGATACACAGAATACAAAAGACTACGGTGGCAATATCTACAGGGGAAGGCAGAGGGAAGACTCAGAACTTTCCAGAGGTAAGACAAAAGAACATGAGGAGAAGAAAAAAAAAATAGGCTCTCAGAGGAAATGAGGGAGATGACATTCATGGCTGAGTCAATATTGTTTCTCTCACTCCACAACAATGGAAAAGATACAAAGGGGTTGCTCTCTGCTGAAGAGAGACTGGCTGCTCTTTGATCTGTAGCAACCACATACATTGCTGAAGATCCTCCTCTCTGGTCCTGTTTGCCCACCCCGCAGGGGCTCATCCTTTGACCAGAGCCTCACCTCTGGGGTGGGACCTCCAGCCTACTATAGATGGGACCAAGAAGGGTCATGCAAGGGTCATGAAGGTAGTGGCCTCAAGCTCACTAGGAATCTGAGACCTCTGGTAAGGAAAGGGCCCCCCTCCCTCCCTCCTAAAGAGCAAAATTACCATTTCCAGCTTGCTTACTCCTTTTAGTTCCAATTGTCAATATGACTGTCTTTTACCTTTTATTTTCTTCCAGTGTTGAGGAGACTGGCAGAGAGGAATTGTGATTGTGTCTGGGATTCTAGCCAACTCTAGAACCCATGTACCAAGTCCCTGCCCAGGAGACTACTCCTAACACTTTAATTTAAAAAAATACATTCATTTTATGGAGGATATAAAAATAATTGAGTTATCAGTGAGATAGAATAGATAGCTCAGAAATAAACTCTTGAATATATGATCAGAAGATTTCTTCAAGAGGAAGGCTCTTTAACTGAAGCAAGGTGAGCGTCCCAATAAATGGCGCTGAGAGAGCTGGATGCTTTCTTTGAACCATATACAAAAATCAGGTCAAAATGGATCAAAATGTTTTCATCTTGAGAAAAAGAAAATAGAGGAGAAAAGTTACCTAATAGTACAATTGGCAATGATTTCTTGGCTATTACATCAAAACCATAGGCAACAGAAAAGGGAGAATTGGTATTTTGCCAAAATCAAAAGTTTGCATATCTAGTGTGGTAAACACTACCAACAAAGTGAAAAGTCTTCCACAGAAGAGGGAAAAGAGTTGCAAACCCTGTGCTGGACATGGGATTAGTCCTCAGAATACATAGAGGACTCCAAGTTCAGCAGCAACAGAAACAGAATGCAACTCAAAGTCAGGGCAAAGGACTCAACACACCAAAAAAAAAAAAAAAAAAAAATCCACAGGCAGTGAGCCCACGAATCAACAATCAGTTCCCCCCTCATTACAGACATGTAACTGAGAACTACTAAGATGGCCAGATTGGCTTTACTTGTAGATGTTTTGTTTTGTTTTGTTTTGTTTTGTTTTGTTTTGTTTTGTTTTGTTTTGTTGTTTTGTTTAATAAAGAGACTTCAGAAATGACTCCACAATTAAGAAGACTTCCAACTCTTCTAGAGGACCTGAATTCTCTTTCCAGCACTCATGTTAGTCAGCTCTTAGTCACCTGTTAACTCCAGCTCCAGGTGGTTGTACACCCTCTTCTGGTTTCTGAGGGCACCTACACAGACCTGGTATATACTCACAAACGCATGCACCCACATATACAGAAATAAATCTTTATTGAAATAATAAAAACATTGAGGATATAAATAAATTTTAATTTGTAAGCACTCTGGTAATTGTATAAATGAAAGATGCAACAAAAGATAGAATGGTAGGGTCTCAAGAATTGAAAATGTGATTGCTTATGATCCAGCAACCTCTTTCCCTGTCGCTGTCTGCTTTCTCTCTTTTCTTAACATTTAATTTTTTATACAATATATTTTGATCATTTTCCCCTCTTCCAACTCCTCCTAGATCCTACCAGACCAACTTCATGCTCTCTCAAAAAAAAAAAAGCCAGCCAAACTGAAAGAAAGAAAGAAAGAAAGAAAGAAAGAAAGAAAGAAAGAAAGAAAGAAAGAAAGAATCAATAAGACCAAAATGGAAAAGGAGGGGGAAAGGGGGGAGAGAAGAAGAAAGAAGAAGGAGAAGAAGGAGAAGAAGGAGAAGAAGGAGAAGAAGGAGAAGAAGAAGAGGAGGAGGAAGAAGAGGAGGAGAAGAAGAGGAGGAAGAAGAGGAGGAAGAAGAGGAGGAGAAGGAGGAGGAACACACACACACACACACACAAAAACCCACAGAGTATATTTTGTGTTAGGCAACTACTCCTGGGCATAGAGCTGCCCCAGGCTGTTGTTCATATACCAAGTGACACACCATTAGAGAAAACTGATTTCCCCTTTTCCATCCAGTATCAATTGTAAATAGCTTCTTGGTTAGAAATGGGACTTTGTTTCTGTGTTGGGATTTTGTCTGGTTTGAACTTGTGTGGGTCTTGTGTGTGCTGTTGTAGTCTCTGTAAGTTCATATGGAATTCAGTCCGGTTGTGTCTAGACAGTCAGTACTGTTTTCTTGGGGTCATCCATCACCTCTGACTTTTACAATCTTTTGGCCTCCTCTTCTATATAGAGCCCTGTGCCTTTGGGGGAGTGGTTTGATAAAGACATCCGGCTTAGGGCTGAGTGCTGCAAAGTCTCCTACTCTCTGCACATTGTCCAGCAATTCTGCTTCTAGATAAGTGCCACAAAAAAACAAAAGCAGAGATTCCTATACTCATGTATACAGAAACATAATTCACACTGGAAAAGGAGAATCAACTCAAGTGTTTATTGGTAGATGGCCCAAGAAGCACAGTGGGGTTTATACATCTAGACACATCATTGGTAGTAGTCAAAAACTACTGGTGAAGACTGAAAAGATAACTCAGTGGTTAAGAAAAGAGTTTGTTCTTGCAAAGGACTAGAGTATAGATCCCAGAACATAGATTGGAGATCTCATAACTATTTGTAACTCTAGCTCCAAAGTATCCATAATACCCCCTTCAGGATTCCACAGGCACCCATAAAGATACGCAGAAAAGCTCAGATGTACATATATTAAAAAAAAACAAAAATTCTAAAAAATTGTTTTAACCAACTATTGATAAGCCAGATGGCCATTAACACATAGACAATACTGATAAGACACGTACACGCCCACATTCATAGCATATTATCACAACAGGCAATGGATGGGAGCAACCTCAGTGTCCAGTGACAGACATGGAAGGAAGCTAAATGGCATGCTCATGTGCAAGAGAATATAATTTTCTGTCAAAAAAGAAAGAAATTCTAAAACAAGATGCCACACGACAAAAACTTACAGTGCTAAGAAGCCAGATTTAAAAAATAAAAAAAAGGACATAGGCAGTGTGATTCATCCATCCAAGGCACCCTGTGCTGCATAATCAAGTTTAGAGATACAGAAACAGAAACTAACATAATGCTAATCAGGGCTAAAGGGGAGGAAGACATGGTGAGTTACCGATTAATGGTTACTAGGTTTTGGTTTTATAGGGAAAACAAAAAGAAATGGTCATAAATGGTGGTGATGTGACACAAAGCACAAGGACATATAGCCACCAAGCTGTAGGCTTTAAAATGGCAAAAACTTATTTTTTAAAGTGGGTAATATAGGACAACAATCTTCTTAAAGCAGAAAGAAAAAAGCAGTTATTTCTGCTGTACCAACTTCTGGAAGGCCCAGCCTTTAACTACTTAGAGTATCCAACTTCTTCCTCTATAAAATAAGCATTATGTATCCAGCACCCAAATGAGACAGGACACTGTGGAGTCTCGTCACTGGAATGCACATCAGGAATTCAATAAATCCTAGTTACCTGCTCCTTTCCTGGAATAATGCTTTCTGTTCCCAACTTGGAGAAGTGAAACATTTCTTTCATAATTGTCAGCTTTACTGGGAGGTAATTGGCAGCTTCCTTTGGTTTTAGGATTGCTCTGGATGTCTTGCATAGGGAATCTCCAGCGCCTTTGTAGACCTTGATGGCCAGATAATGAGACTGTATTTCTGCTCACATCCCCACACAGGCTGGGACTGAGGCCATGTGGCCGTGTATTTGCATATGTGGAACAACAGAAACCTGAATGGAAATAAATAAATTTAAGAGTCCCCAGCATTGGCTCTTCTTAAAGAGACCAAGTAAGGACAGAGGCAGGAATATTTTTGTCTGGATGTTCTTTGACTGGCTTTCTTTGATATTCAAGCAGTTAACTCCACTCCATGGACCAGCCTGAGCCAAGAGAAGCGCTCTATCACCCTATGTGCAGGCAGTAGCCAGATGAGAAGTATCTACCTCAGAGACAGAGAGCCTTGATGAGGGACTCCAGGGTGAGTTGTCTGATGTTTGGTGCCCAATCATCATCTATGAAATAAGGAAGGCAACTCTGCCCAACAGAGTGGCCATGGAGACAGAGCTAATGTATATCCTTACAGAACTGTGGCCAGAGTAACCAGGTACCACAATCTAGACATCAACTGGATCCTTATTCCACCCCTTAATCTCAGCAAGAGAGCTGGCCAAAGTCGAATTTCCTTCATAAGAGACTATTAAGACAGGGCATGGGGTGCTATCATTTTAGCACCCCATCTTCAGGTAAACACCATCTGTGAGCCCCAGGACTTACATAAAATTCCCTAGTTCTCAGGAAGTGGTGGAGAAGAAAATAAATGAGAAAAAAAAGGGGGATGAGAACAGAGAGAGGGAGACTAACAGATTAGGAGACCAGTCAGCTTAATCTATTTCCTAGTCTGGTACCCACACACTAGGAGAACTGGTTACACATCTGATCTTGGTTCCATGAGACATCTCAGTGTAGTTAGAAACCCTCCATTTGTGTTTTAAGTTATATTGGCAAACGTCAATAAGAATACTACCAAGACACGAACCCTAAAGCACAGCTGTCCCAGGGCATGTCACCTCCTTTTTCCCCATCCTGCTACCTGTCTATCTTCTCTGTCTATGCAGTGAAAGCCAGTGACACAAACTTGGAAAGAGCACCCCCCACTTCTCACATTTCCCGTGATCCTCTCAGACTGTTCCTTCAGAGGAGCCTAATCCTCTACACAAACCCAAATACACACACACACACACACACACACACACACACACACACACACACACCACCAGCACCACCACCACCACATACACCATCACACTACATCTGTCTTGGCTAGTTATGCAAACCCTGGCATTGCAAACATAGAGTTGGCACATCGCTCCAGAAAGGTCCCCAGCTTCTGAGTCCTTGTGGCCTCCTTCATGGAGCTGGACTCGGTCCATAATGACTTCCATAACAGTCAAAGACATTTGCAGCAACAGCGCATTAAAGTCTTTAGGGTCCTTTAAAAAAAAAAATGGACACAGCTTCAAGTGTTCCAGATCAAAGTCCTTGTCTTCACAGACTGCCTTGGGATGCACTTCCTATGACTTGTTGCAGCTAGTGAAGGACTAAGGAGAGGAGGAAAGCGAAGTGAGTGAAGTCCCAGCAAAGCCTGGCAGGCAGCACGGGGAGGTCCTGGGGAAAGAGAGGCACCGGGCAAACTCCATCTCCCTAATCTGCATGGTGACGACCGGCCAAGTTTGCTCTCTGAGCTGTGAGAAGGACCAATTAATTTATCAATCTGCACCTCTTTCTGCCACAACATATTTCTCTCTTGCCAACAAAAAAATGTGTCCATTATCAGGCAGGTCCCTGTCCTCCTAAGCAGCCCGTGCGGCTGTATAATTACACTTCTTCCCTTGACAACTTGCATGATTGTTTCCCTAACAGTATATTACTTCGTTAGTACTTTCCAATATACGTTATTTTTAAACTGTCACTTTTGCCCAACTCATCCCAATTCGCACTCGTCTGTTTATCATAACAATCATTAATAACTGTCAGTCCACGCCATCAAGGCAACGAACTCACTCCCTCATTAGCATGTCCTAGCATTTGTTCCGTAGAGGGGGCTGATTATTTTTTACAACAGGCCAAGCCAATTACTTTAGTGAAATGGAATCACATTAATCAATTCTTAACAAGGTGGCAAATTTAAAGATATCAGATTGCAAAAGACAGCATAACTAATATGTCAGTGTCAGGGGGAGCATGGAGGTATGCGGCAGCTACACTAAATATATCTCTTCATGGAGGCCACATGAATTTTGACGTTTCATATGATCTGACAACTACCAAAGTGATATTGTAAAAAGGCAGGAGCCCGGTGCTGCATGGCTTCGAGATGACTTTTGTAGATTCTGGCAAGGGCAGCATGGGCACAAGAGGGGGGAGGTGGAGAGGGAAGGGGAGAGTGGTGGCCGCCTATCCCGGCTGGCAGACGGCGGTTGATCGTGTCTCTCCGTGCCAAGGCATTTTCTTTTACACTTTAAATGATGATAGTCATCCATCACCGTCTGACAACTGCATCAAAACCAGCTGCAAAACATGCAAAGCCCAGCAATCTAAAATATGCTGACACAACCAAGAGAAAAACAGACTTAAAAAATATATATTTATGTAGTCTGTAAGAAAAGGATGTGCGGGAGAGGATTTGGGCAGGGGTGGGGTGAAGGTGGTAGTGGGGGCTGGGGGGTTACCAAATGTTTAGGAAGGGAGAGAAGGCAAGGGAAGACAGAGTGGTAAAAGAGGGGGGGGGTGAACAATGAGAAGGAGAACAAAGAGAAAGGATGGAAGAGGAGACAAAGATAAGGAGGAAGACGGAGGACAGGGGATGATGGACAGACCAGAGTCAAGGGAGGAAACAGGATCGATGGCAAAGAGGGCACAAGGGACACCTGCAGGTCACTGACAGTCTTAAAAGGGACCCCAGAACAGCTTTCCAATTTGATCTCCAACCTCCAGCCATGAGACAGGGTTTGGTCCAAAAGCTTTCTCATCTCCTTCCATAAGACAGAAGATTCCATCATAACTTTCTCCTGCCTGCTTCTACCTCAGGAGTCAAGTTTCCATCCTCAAAGACTTTTTTCTAAAAGATAGCCCTTCTCCCAGTGTTCTTCACCCTAGAGCTTTTTCACAATCCATAACATCACATCCTGGTGTAACATATCACATGGGCACCTGCATAACCAGGTTAGCCAACATTCCTTCTTCCTCCCCACCTCCATCTCTTGTACCGGTATAAGCCAGGTCAAACCTCCACCCTGATACTTATGAGCTGAGTGGCATTCAGGACGTTGCTAGCCCTTTCCAAGTCTCCACTCCCTCATCAATAATATTTTGAGGAAAAGATGACTTATGAGCCCAAGGTGTGCCACTAAGAAAAAAGACACAAGAAGCACCTGGAAAGAAGTTTGGCTCAGGTGTAGGAGTCTCTCCAGAGAACACTCCTCTGACTGTTCACTTTCTCAGTCGGTACCAAGGAAGTGAATCCTGGAATTCCGTAAAAGTGAGCTGGAGCAGAGCCTTTTCTTTGAACTTCCCATCGATGGAGTAACACCCTTCCCGGGACTCCTTCACTCACACATTTGATAGGCTAGAGAACAGTCCAGCAGGATATAGAGGGCAGACGACACCCTGCATGATTTTCAGGCCTTTTGGGGACAAGCTAGCACGCATGGACTACCGTGCCATCACTAACATGTCTTTTGCTAGACCCACAACCCAACTGCTCAGCCATCCTACTGTGATTGTAATTATGGAAAACTGTTTGTTTATTTCGTTTGTTTGTTTGTTTGTTTGTTTACTTATTCCAAGGAAGCTTAGAACCAGGTACCCCAAGCTGGCAAAGGCCCATTGTATAATGTGATTAGATTCAGTTATATCACACAGTTCATGAAATTGTGCCATGATTCATTTTTACAACTTAAATAGCTATTTGGTTGGGTTGCCAGGTTGAACGTGATGAATGTGTCTGATAAAACAGAACAAAGAGAGAGGCCAGCACCTGCAAACCAAAACATTAGTCAGGGTGTTAACCCCTTCTCTACTCAGTGGTGACACCTCCTGCGACATCTGCCCCATGACCATCCTTCTGCAAACCTCTGTATCTGGCTCTGAGTTGTGCCACTACCAAAGATGAGGCTTTGACCTTCTCCAAGAGGGAAGTGATCTATTCAGTCCTAGTCTCTATCTCAAGACAATGCTAAGCCACAAGTAGTCCCCTACCTTATTTCAAAGTTTTATTCACCTTCCCAGAGCTACATCTAGTCCTGACTTCCACATGTCAAAAACTGAACTCAGTCCACACAGACTCCAGCAGCAATGGGCTGGGACACTGCCATGAAACCTAACTACTCACAAGTCACAAGAGACGAAGCTAGACTAAAAACGCATCTCCTCAGCATAAAACTTTGGGAGAGATAAGTGGATGTGCATCATCCGTCTGTGGTGTTGCATTGTTGCCTAAGAGATGAGCTTTCATTGTTCAGATCACTTTTTAAATGGCACCCTAAAGTAGACTCCAGTAGGGTACACCATCACTTTGAAAATCATGTTGGATTTAAATGAAACAGAATCACATAATTTTTATGTTAGGAGTGGTCTTCTCAATTAACTTCAGTTCCAGCCCATTTCTCTTCATTTCACAGCAAAGCAATATGGGGCATATGCTCTAAATATGGCTGTACCATTGCTCTCATCTACACGTCCTTCTCCTGGGAACTTCCCCTTTCCTCCCCCCCACACTTCCCCACCCCTTGAGAATATGTGTTACTATTACCAACAGAGTACTGAGGAATTACTCTGGGAGGCTTCTGGGACCCAGCAACAAAGCTATGTGGTTATTTTGTCAGTCCCTGGAACACTAGCATTTGAAGCCCTAGATCACCATAGAAAAAACCCTTCTATCCCGAGGTGGCCACACAGAGAGGCCATGTACCAGGGTTTCAGTCAGGGGGAATGTCATCAAGTCACTCCAGTCCAGATGCCAGACATGTGTGCAAAAAGTCCCCAGTATGGAGTCACTCCCATCAAACTGCTTGTGTGGCAGCAGACAGGCCACTTTGCCAAGTTTTATCTGAGTTGGAGAATTTGCAATGTCTATTTCAAGTCCCTAGGTCTTGAAGAATACAGAGAACACTAAGGTATTCAGGAGGATAAAAACGAAGTAAAAGGCAGAGCCTGGCTCTGCAGATCCAAAGGTCAGTGCTCATTTGTGTCTAGCCCCTGTTGGGTGCAACATTTATATAAATCAAAGTCTATCTGACCACATAGAAAAACTTACTGTACTAGTGGGAAAGGCAGGAATGAAGAGCCATGTGGACAAACACTTAGGAGAAGCAAAGAGGATCTATACAGTCTCCATTGCCCTTGAGACTTGTCAAAGCTCCCCAAGGACCAGATGAGGGAAACTCTACATTCACCAAGGAACACTGAATTCTGGGAACTGGGCATCCAAACAGAAAAAATATATACACCACCCTGCAGTCACTGACATTCACTGGCCCAGTGATTTGTTCCCAAGTATAAAATTTCCTGAAAAGCAATCACTGCCCCAAATGGAGAGTCTTATATCTTATATCACACTGCCCACAAATTCCATTTTCCTTCTAGCTAGGAGAAAGTCAACAGTCCCCCAACCTGGTCCCCTGGACATCTGGGCCAGTGGCTCAAGCCTTGATACTCAGCAGGAAGGCAGTAGGGAGCAAGCCAGCCCCTGAGACTTAGGGTTTGTGAAAAGGCTCGAGCAAATGAAGCCAACTGCATTGCTTTGCCTCTCATACCCATCCCATCCCTATGGCCCTCCATTCTTCCTCACTGGTGCCTCCCAGATCTACCCCCTCCCTGAGACTGCTAAGAATTTGAGTTTCTGTCCCATCTTCTTAGCCAGAATAACTCAGTGGTAGTCCCCTAGTAAGAAACACCTTTGGGTAAGCCATCCTTACTGGCTGAGAGTGTCCTGCACCCCATACTTGAAATGCTAGCAATTAGAAGTATGTCTTTCCTACCCAAATTTCTCACAACATTTTCCCAAGATTGAAACATAAACCTCACAGCCCAATAAAAGATATATCTTTTGTTTTGTATTTTTAAATAAAGATGTGTGCGTGTGGGTGTGGGTGTGATACACACCCACACACACATATATATAGGTGAATGTGCATGTCTGTGAATACACTGTAGATGTAGCCAGAGGCTGACATCAGATGTCTTCCTATATTTCTCTCTATCTGATTTTTGGAAAGAAGCCCCTGAGATCTTCCTGCCTCTACCTCTCAGGGTACAAATAAGAGATATGTGTCACCACCTCTGGCTTCATATGTGGGAGCTACAAGTGTGAACTGCCATCTAAAATCTTGTCCAGGAAAACCTTTGCCTAGTAAGCCATCTTTCTAAACCCTAAACAAAGTTAGGGAGAAGAGAAGACATAAAAAAATAAACCATGTTTAGCCAGTCATTAAACCAATTGTCTGTGTTGAAAACAACAACTAAAACTATAAAACCTTAATAGCATTACATATATAATATGTTATACATTGTCATAATATATACATATATGATAATTATATATAATCTGCATGAATATGTGTTATTTGAATGCTTGAAATCAAGGCCATCCTAGACAGTCTGAGAGGTGAGTTTGCCATACAGATAGAAAGTTCATGGTAGATCAAAAGATGGATTGCTTTTTCTTCCTGTCACTGGAGCCCAAATACAGAATTTATTCTATTCTCTCTTCAATCTCTCAGGGTGTGTAGGCTTTTGTCCTTCCTAGGCAAGTCCCCTCAGCTCATCCAACCTTTGCTTTTCATTTGTTATCCATCCCCGGAGCTAAGGAGACCCAGAGTTCAAGTTCATGGAGCTCAGTAAGAACTTCTACCCAGACCTCTCCCTCTGTAGATTGCTCTCTGAGCACAGGCAGCTCTAACAATGTCATTCTGCAGACACTGTCCTCTTCATTGGGTGGGACAATGGGTGGCAAGGCAGTAAAACCCAAGGGACCATTTGTCTTGCTGTGGTCCAGGCCACAAATGGAGAACCTTCTATCAATCAGATGATCTTATACTAAACTGGCCAGAGAGAAAAAAGACAAAAGTATTCATTGCAGCCATGCATAGTGGTGCACGCCTTTAATTCCAGCACTAGAGAGACAGAGGCAGGCAGATCTCTGAGTTCAAGGCCAGCCTGGTCTACAGAGTGGAGTTCTAGGTTAGCCAGGACTACACAGAGGAATCCTGTCTTGAAACTGTGCCCCCCCCCAATTTTTTTTAAAAATACATTGCATAGAAACAAAATGGAAAACAGACAACAAGCAAAGCTTCCCTTTGAACTCAGAAAGTCTCATAAGGACAGAGCCTGGCGCTGCAACCCACTGCCAGCACTCCAGCCTCCCACCTGACCTTCCTTGTCTGACTCCTATGGAAACAGAGACTCTACAGATGTGAGACAGGGCCTCTGGTTTCCTTGCTTCCCTGATCTATACCCCCACCCTCACGTACATCACTTTGGTATGACAACAACGCATAATTCGATTACACGTGATGTATAAAATCATTGCAGCTGTTCAGGGATAGTCACCAAGAGGGAACTTCACATTCACGCTCAGTCATAGATGCACATAGATGCACAGTTGGATGCTGGGAGTACCCTGCTAAAGTCACAAAGGAGGGGGAAGCATGAAGAAAACAAAAAGCTGTTCTTGGTGGCCATCAAGTGCTTCTGGCATAGCTGTCTGCACACTTCAGCCCTAATATATGCAATTAAGAGCACCTGCTTACTAAACAATAAAAGCATAGCACTAACTGAAGAAATCAGATTTGAAGCTAAAATAACAGCCAGGCAACAAGAGAATCAGGGATGTAGCATGGAATTTTACTTGAAGATGCCGCTGTGAAGCCAGGAACATTGGATGCCCTTTTTAAACGCTGTGTAAAAGTTTGTCTCCTGCCTGTTCACTCTGTGGGCTACATACCACGAGTAAGATTAATCCCACGGGAGTTTTTTATTTCCTATTCTGCCTATCTTTCATCTTCACCCCAGACTAAGCAGATGGATGTGAATTCAAAGTTTTCTGATCTTTAGCACAAGTTATGGAGGGTTATCTTTGGCTGTATATCTTTCTGCTGGCAGAGCTCCCTTGGTGATGAAGGATTAACCACCCCAGCTGTCTCTTCCCCGAATGATGCAGTGCCGTGCTCCTCAACACGACAGCATCACTTAATCTTAATGTCCGCTCTCCGAGCGCAGCCGCGCAGGACAAAGCCAATCAACATCAGATGCCACCAAGATGGACCTACTGCTTGGCCCTGGAGTCTCTCACTCTCACACTCCTATTAATCAACATCATCCAACCCAATCCCAGAGTTCACTTCTCTCAAACCACAGCTAAACCAAGCCTGGGTCTGGGTGCGTCATCTGAAGCACCATGCAGGAGGAGGGGTGGTGGAAGACAACCTGCCTACGGCAGGAGAAACGAACGCATGCCAAGGCGTGTTGCTGAGTGAGAGCCTTCTTCCCAGCCAGCTTCTCTCCAATGCCAACATTATTTGGGAGCCATTGATAGCTCTTCACATACTAAAATTCACCCACAGGGCATAATGGAAATTGATCTTGAATGAGACTTACCAGACACTCTAGAAGATTCTACAGGACCAAATAGTCAAGCTAAATGACAAGCTGTCTCCCAGCTGCCCTCACCAGTACATACACTCTGCCCTCACCAGTACATACACTCGGCCCTCACCAGTACATACACTCTGCCCTAACCAGTACATATACTCTGGCCACACCTGCAAAACTGGGCCTGGAATATTCTATTTCTTTTTGGATTAATAATGGTCTCACCCACCACAGAAAGCTCAATGGAATCCCCAAGCCAACCCCAGGCCCTGTACGTCCTACCTGCCCACAGATGTGTGGCATCTTGGGCAGAGTTGTCTTTCCCCTTATCCTTTTTTACTATTATATATCACAAGCGAGAAGGTAAAGCGGCACACTCATACTTTTCCCTAGCTCCCAGCACTTACAATAAAGTACCCCCCGATCCTTTCTTACGAAAGGGAAGGGAAACAGGCTGCCCAGAACTCCAAGGTAAACGTAATAAAACAGTAAATTATGGCTGGAGTTTACTAAACAAATGCAACCTAGTTAAATTTGGAAAAATCTTCACTTTTGCTTACATTTGCAATTTTACTGCTGAACTACTGGTATTTCTTACTTATGCAACATTAAAATGTATAAGAAATCCTCTTGTGTGCTATATCCAGCATCCATTCTTGATTTATAATACCCAATTTAGGGGGGAAAAAACACAACTAAACCTGATTTAAATCACAGATTACTCTGTAAAACACAAGCAAGGAACTATTCCAAATCCTAAATGTAATTTAAACATATTTATATTTTCCAGTGATATATTTTCCCCATTCCTTTTCTTATGACTGTAAACTTTCTATAATTATATAAGCAATTTCCCTAAGGTCACAACATTGATCACGGTTATAAATTGCCAAAGTACAACACAGAGAGAGCAAGAAAATAGATGTTGGACATCACAAACACTTTCATCAAGTCACAGACGGGCTGAAGGAAGAGGAGTGAGTGAACCAGGGGTGGAGACAGGGAAATGGGAAGAAAAATAGCAAAATTTTCAAGAAGTCCTCAGCCAATGTACCCCCCTCCCAGACCACGTAAGTATGCTTTTTTTTCAAGAAACTGTCCTCTGAGGAGACTTGGTTTCATTCTTGGTGATATTGTTAACCCCAACGCCATTGAAAACACAATCCTGGACAACACATTCCCAAAGTCTGAGCACAAAACAAAAATTTTATAATCCAAGCCACCTTCTGTCTGAACAGCCATTCTCAAACTGTGTGCTGAAGACCATGACTGGTGCGGGGAGGACTGGGTGATGCGGATGGCATCGCTGCATCCCATGCTTCCTTAAGTTCAGGAGCTTCGCTCGGGTCCATTTCCTTTGGGGCCAGGTGAAAAGAAAGATTACTTGGGGGAAATAAAAAACAATTTTAAAGGTCAAAAACAACAACAAAAAGATCTGGAAAGCACCACTTCCTGATGCTGTCCTGACAAAGGAAGAGGTCTGAAGGAAGCTACTTGAGGGCTCCAGTTGGCTGCCAGACTTCAGATGTTCAGAGGTAGCTCTCCACTTAATGAGAGAGGATTCAGGTGCTATGTGCATGACACAAATGGGGTTGCTGTCAGGAGCCTCCAGTGTACGGGTTCTAGCAGGACAGGCTGACAGGCTGCTTCCCCCTCCCGCTTAACAATGGGCTACACTCTGGGCAGCTGTCTATTAGGAGGACAGCTGAGACACAAAGGGGAGGGCAGAGTCAGCACGTGCCCGGAGCTGATTCGCTCCACGTAAAGTAAATCTGAAAAGTCCAAGACTCTTTGAAAGCTTAACACCAGCAGCTCAACTGTTTCCTTCTGAGAGATAGCTCAGTCAGGTCCTAGGGCAGTGAACTGAGAGGATCTCAGAGTCTGAAGGACAAGTGTATACATCTGCTGAGATGACAGGTATTACAAGACTAGCCTCTGCAAGCAGGTGACTCACCCCAGTTACCCTCCTTTCTGCACCCCGTCTCTCTGCTCCTTCCTCTCTATGCTCTGACCTCCATCTCTGACTCCATTTTCCTATTTAAATACTGCCAATAGCGCCTAAATCACAAACATCCACTTCCCGGCCTCTTTGCAGTGTCCCTTGCCTACGTGCAACAATCGCAGTGTGGTCAGTCTGCCAGGTTCACAGATGACACATCCTTTGATTCAATCAACCATGGACCAGGAACACTTAAAAAAAAAAAAAACAAAACAAACAATTCTCTCCACATTAACTATGCCCACTGTTTTCTTGTCATTATTCCATAATAATAACTTAGCATGTATGGCTTAGCAGGTATTGAGACTGTCTTCTTTTTAAGTATACAGAAATATGTTTATATGTTATGTGTTGATACTGAAACATTTGCATACAAGATGTCAGGCTTTTAAGCTTTGGGTATTGAGGCCTAGAATTAATCCCTCGGGCTATCAAGGGAAAGGGTCTAAACATGGGCCAATCAGAACCAAAACCGGCTACAAGTATGAAGGTCAGCTCCACCATCGAATCCATCAGGAGGCAGGAACTACACTCTCCTTGACTCTGTCAGCTGTGAAGTCAGAGAAAAAGGAGTTCGTATCTGCACTCCTCCAGTCTCCTGCCATAGAAACACATTTTGCTTGATTCACAACTGTCCTCTGCAATAGAACAGGCAAAACGGTTCTCACCCATGAAAAGTGAATTTAAGTTGCCCATCTGTGGAGTGGGTCAGACACAGAGAGGCTGGCTTGGGCTGACTGGTTGCTTTCTGGCTTTTCGACTTTTAGATTGCCAGTGTGTGTATTAATGGATCCATAATGAACAAGTTGGAACAGAGAAAGGTCTTGCCAACCCTGCACAGGGAGATTCTTGGCATTGCTAAAGTACAGGTAGAGTCATTGTGTTACAGAAAAAAATCACTAGAAGAAGAACAATAGGGCTTATTCATTTTTTACTATTTAATCAATTAAACTTTTTACTGTGGGGGAGATGGTTTGTTGGATAAAACACTTGCCATATCAGAATGAAAATCAGAGGTCAGATCCCCAGGACCCACATAAAGCCTAAGCAGGCATGGGGTCCACCTGTAATCTCGGTGCATGAAGCCTAAGCAGGCATGGGGTCCACTGGTAATCTCGGTGCTCAGAAGGCAGAGGCAAGGATCCCTGGGCCAAGCTGGCTACCTGGACTAGCTCAATCGGCAAGCTCCAGGTTCAGCAAGAGACCCTGCCTCAGTAAACAAAGTGAAGACCCATTAGAGAAGCCACGCAACTTCACCCTCTGGCCTTCACACATGCACACACGCACAGACAGACAAACTGCACACACCATGTTCACTGTTAAGACTTTCTTCTGGGCAACAATCAACAACTTCGTATGTTTCCCATTTTATAGATACTGTGTCTCATTTTTTTTAAAACAAAGGCTTTAAAATCACCTGTGTTCCTAAAGCCCAGACAATAAGCTAAGCGGCTAATACCATCCTATGAGTACATTGCATCATAGCTTGATGCTTAAGTCCTTGACTATGTTATCTTGCTTCTTATCTCTGCTACTCTCTTACACAAGAAGCTGGAGCTTATCATGGTTCCACAATTTGTTCAAGATACAATCATCGAGCCACTCATGGGTGGCAGCATTGAGATTCGAACCCAAGTCTAAATTCAATTTATAACCACATGCAAGATCACCTCCTGGAAATAACACAGATAAAAATGAAGCCCATCTCACATCCATTTCTGCTCTGGGTGAAGAAGATAGACTCAAATTCCTCAGAAAATTGAGAACAATGATAAAACAAAACAAAACCCTAACAAATGATGTCCTCAACATCTCAAAAATTAGCAAATGGGGGGTAGGAGGGTCAGGCCATGCCACATGAATGGCCAAATCCTGCTCAGACACCAGGGCCCAATTCCCAGAGCTCCAGGGCACCCACAATGCAGCTTGTTCCTGAGAAAGCTAAATAATAATTTAGCCACTGGCAGAGACTTCCTTAAAGACAACAGACCAGCCAGTCATTTATCAACTGCCTAACTGCTAAGTCAAAGCACAAATGTGCGAAGGTTACCAAAACCTGTGTCCCTCTGTCCCATTTCCCAGAAAATGGCCCAAACTGGTCCTAGTATCAAAGGCATCCAGAGCCCAGGAGACCAGCCACATTTCTATACAAAGTGACCAGGAGTCTAGTGAACTCCACAGCTGAGAAGATAACCTTTTTAATGGTCTCCAAGTTTATCAGTGGACGCTACTCGGAATGGGAACCTTTTCACTCTGTGTTCCCTTCCTTTGCTACTCTCAGTAATATTTTGTAGGGTTTTGGTTTGTTGTTGCTTTGGTTTTCCTATACTAAACTCATTGTTTCTTTTTAAATGAATTTGTAACCGTTGTTTTCCTCTGTTGGGAGTGGGGTACCCTCTCCTTTTGCCATACCTCCTTTCACTATGTGGATCCTTCTTTGTTCCTAAAGCAAGTATATCTGAGGTGATAGCTTTTCAGTTGCTGTCTGTTTCTAGATTAGCAATTGTTTCAGTCAAAACTAGTCTAAGTTTTGCTACATCATCTAAGGCTGTAATCACAAATTCACTGGGGCCAGGTAGGTGACAGAGCAGAGAACTAATCTAAACCACACCCAATGGCCTGAGGAGTAGCACAGGTAACAACTATCCTCTGCTTCAACCTGACACTCGGAAACACAGACTTCATCTTTGTAGGTGTTTAATAAAAGCTAGAGATGAGGGTGTGTGTGTGTGTGTGTGTGTGTGTGTGTGTGTGTGTAGCCTACAATTCATTAAAAGATATGTTGTAATATAAGATCAAAATACAGAATGCCCAATGGTCAGATTCATGTTGGGGATACCCTCAAAGTCCTAGGGGCAATTACCTTTGAGAATTTAGGGTTGAGTTTAACCTATTACTACTAGACATCATTATGTCATGTCGAAGGCTAGACTACTAAAGAAGATGTTTGCTTTTGATTTGAAAACTCTCTAATCAGGTCAAGGCTCCACTCCTAGTTTAGGGCAGTTATTTTCTCAAAAATGGATTTGACCCCTAGTAAGACGATTTGGCTGATCCCATGTAATGACCATATCAATACATTTCCCATTATTAAAAAAAAGAAGAAGAAGAAGAAAAAGAAGAAGAAGAAGAAGAAGAAGAAGAAGAAGAAGAAGAAGAAGAAGAAGAAGAAGAAGAAGAAATAAAGATAACACGCCAAACAAAACGTGGTGTGAGAACTCCTTGTAATTTGTGCTTTCAATGTGAAAAATGTAGACAGCCCTAACTTTCTTAACTCCTTGCTTTTATTTTATTGACACTCAGTGGTGACTTACTCTCACCCATGTTCCAGCAATTTCTTCCAGACTAGTAAAATCCCAGTTATAAAACTGCCACTGACATCATCCATTTTAAAAGAATTATTCACAACTGGATCCATCATCGACCCAGTCTACACAACCAGCATTGCATTCCAAAATGATCGCATACCCAGCCCCACATCAGTAATCCCAAGTCCACTTTGATATAGTTCACTCTTTGGAAAGATGGAAGAACGATAAATTTTCTGGAAACAGGATTTTTTTTTAGGGGGCAGGGACTGGGAGAACATTAAATTAAAAAGAAGAAATTGGCTTTGGGCTGAAAGATATCCAATGCAGAAATGTAGAAACATCACTAACCTTGGCTTACAAAATTGTTAATTATGTATTTGACAGTGAAATATCACAAACAGCTGGGAATAAAGAACACACACACACAGAGAGGGTGGGTAGGAGTGGGAAAGGGCTCAGCCCATCTAGGAGTAGGCTTGAAGTAAACATTTCCTACACTAACAACTTTAGGGGCTGGAGATGTGGCTCAGTAAGTAGAATGCTTTCCAAGCATGCCTAGGGCTGTGGGTTCAATCGTCAACACCTCACCAACCCGGCATGGCAGCATAGCCCTGCTGATCTCAGCAGGTGGGACGTGCTCAGAAGAGGAGGACAAGACGTTCAGGTAGATCTTCGGTTCTATTATGAGTTTTGGGACAGCCTAGGCTACATGAAACAGTGTCTCAAGAAGAAAAAAAAAAAAAAAAGACTTTTTAAACCCTGGTCACCTACTTGACTCCCACCATACAAGCCTATTTCAACATGAGGCTCAGACATGAAAGTCTCCCATTTCCAAGGTTGGTCTGTAAAATTTGTGGTCATCAGAGAGCAATGTGATAGGTAAGGCATAAACTGTGCACAGAGACTAGGAAACAAAAAAAGGAAGTCTTGGTTTTAAGAACTTTAGACTTGATATTTTTCTGTTTTCAAAATGTGCAGAGTTTTACTGCCCTGGACGATAGATAACTCCAGGGACACTCCCTCTGGCCTGCCACCCCATCTCTTGACACACACACACACACATGGGCAGTGCTCCCTTCTTCTTTTGCCAGGTGTCTGCTCTTCCCAGAACTCTACTACCCCACCAACAACAAGAAGTTCCCATCACAAACACTCCGTGGAGTTGTCAAAAAAACCTCCACAGCAACAGACACACAGATGAGGCGACAGGCAGAAACGCTGCCTGTCCTATAACTTTGTATTTGACAAACTTTGAAAAACTTTGGCAAACAACAACAAACCAACAATAAGAAAATGTTTGTCTCTCCAGCATCTTAGAAAAGCCAAAGATTCTCTGCCCCTGGTTATATGACAACCTCTACACACACACACACACACACACACACACACACAGAGAGAGAGAGAGAGAGAGAGAGAGAGAGAGAGAGAGAGAGAGAAGGGTTTTAAATAAAATTTTTAAAGGCTTTGAAACAGTTCTTTTGTTCATTTTTGTTTGTTTGTTTTCTTAATCACTAGTCTTTTCCTTGCCTTTAGCATAGATAACAAGCCCCCTTCCTCCATTATTTCAAATATCTATTGTATTCCTGCTATGTGCCCTATCTTAGAAAGAAGGGAAGGAGAAAAATGACAAAATGACACAGAGTACTTTTGTTTAGTTGCCCAGCAAACTTTAACTTACAGGTTAGATGTCCCTAAACAAACAAACAAAAAAAAACCAAAAAAACAAAAACAAAAACAACAAACCCTGGAAATTCTTGACCTTACATGACAGGTTCCAGACAAAACACAGGTGCACTGAACATACTATATCTTGTGATCCCTCCAGGCTATGGGTGGGAGGTGTACACGCAACAAAAATGCATTACATGTTTAGACTTGGTTCCATCCCCAAGATATCTTGAGATACATATAGGAGAGAGAGAGAGAGAGAGAGAGAGAGAGAGAGAGAGAGAGAGAGAGAGAGAGAGAGAATGAAAATAGCGTTATAACATCTGGAGGAAAATCTAAAATGAGAAATATTTCTAGTCCCAAGTACCTTGGATAAGGGGTACTCAACTACTATAAGCCCAGTCAGGTTCTAAAACTTAGAAGATTAAAATGTTTTTGTAAACATTATATTCTCCTTTTAAAATTTTTATTCCATTTGCTCTGTCCTGTGTGTGCATGTATACCTCTGCACATTGTGTATGCGCAGATGCATGTGTGTATTTGTCTATGTATGTGTGTTTATGTGTGAGGTATTTATAGAGAGGTCAGAAGACAGCTTACAGGAGTTGACTGTTTCTTTCCAGGGTCCCAGGAATTAAACTCAGGTCTAGCCACAGGGGTCTTTACCTACCTCTTTGTATCCCCTATAAATATACTTTCTAATAAGTCTAAGATTTTATTAATTAAGCCATCGTCTCATACTCAATCTGTTCTATTACAGGCTGATAAACTTCAAATTTTGAAGGCTGTAAGCATGTCCAACCTCCAGCCCACGTGTGTCCCAGTAGTTATGAGTGCTACCTAACATGTAAGTAGACAACGATGCTTGGCACAGTGTCAAAAAGTTGGATTTGCCTGGAGAGGCTTCTAAAGGGGGGGGGGGGAAGACCCAAATCCATTCTGTTCAGATGGGACGATTAACCATCCTTACTTGTCTGCCTCTGAGTATTTTTAGAGAATGCTGACACTAGCCAGATTGTGACTGAAGCTCCTCTAAAGGAAAGGGGCCACAATAGACAGCCACAAATTATTTTCCTCCCACAAATAATCTCCTCCAAAAGTACCACTTCTGCCATAGTGACATACTTCTGTAATCCAGCATTTGGGAGCTGAGACAGGAGGATTTCTAGTTCTAGGCCAGCCTGGGCTGTGTAGGAATACATTGTGTCAAAAACATGTTTTAAATGCCCATCTCTGAAGAAGGTTTCCTAAGCTGTCTCCTCAGAGTGTATCTTAGACTATCCCAACAAGTAAAGGCACTACCATAATTGCAGCCATCACTTTTTTATCACTATAGCAAACACACCAAAGAAGCAGCTTAAGTGAGGGAGGTTTACACTGGTTCGTGGTTTACAGGGATGCAGTTGGCCATGGTGAGGAATGCTTAGAAGAAGGGGGTTCTGTGGTGGCAGACACATACAGCGTCTGCTTGACTTGCAACTCAGTGATCCAGGAAACAGAGAGAGGAAGCAGGCCAGGCTATAAACCTCCAGTCTAGCCTTTAGCAACCCACTTCCTGCAGCTTAGCTCCTCCTCCCAAAGGTTCTCTCAAAGCATAACCACCAGCTGAGAACCATGTTCAAGTATAGGAGCCAGTGGGGTATATTTCACATCCCTCCAGGATGCTGAACTACTGTGATAAGAAAAAGCAGAAGTGGAAAGGTTGGCCGACAGACAGCAAAGGTCTCAGAACACCAGGAGCCAGTGAATTAAGGGAAAAGCCCTTAGAAGGAAGGAGACAGTGTAAGATAGCATCTAACACTGACGATAATGACAAACAATGATAATCACTGTCTTGGGCAGCCTAAGTGCAATGTGTCCAGATGCCAGAATAAGGAAAATCAATTTAGGGTGGGTCAATGGAGACAGCTTTACCTTCCCAAAGAACCATGGGGGAAACCACATCAATGCCAGTCACAGGAGATCACTCTATTTTGCAAAATATAAAACTGTTTCATTGTAAATCTATGGAAACAATGTCACAGGGGCCAGGGGCTGTCACTTCCAGTCAAAGAAGACCCACTTCACTGTGGCACTGATGGCCAGTGATGTCAAGGCAAATTATATTCCCATGCACCAAGAGAGAAATCAAAGTCAGGAGAAGAATGTTCAGTTGGAGACACACCCATACAAGTTTGCAAAGCTGCACTCCTTTCACCCGCTTAAACAAAGCACGTGAGGGTTTTCTCATTAAGAAATTAAAAGACTAACCAGCCATGGTTAGAGGCTCTTATAGACTCCCCTATGCCGGAGGCTGAGGCAAGAGACTAGTTTAAGCCCAAGAATTCAGGGCCACCCTGGGTAACATGAAGGGAAAGACAAAAGAATCAGGGAAAAGTAAAGAACTTGTGACAGGATAGTCTATCTGGGGAGTAGAGAGCTAGTTTCAAGGCCAAGGCACTCCATTTTTAAATACATGTTGGGGAGACAGCTGGGGGTACAACAATGCTTATTGCCTAATGGAACCTGAATATGATACATACATGTATACATACATACATACATACATATGTCATTGACTGTTTGAGGCACAGCTCAGTTGGTAGAATACATGGCTAGCATAAAAAGAAATCATGCGTTTGGTCCCAAGCACTACATAAACCAGGTATGGTGGTGCACATCTACAATCCCAGCCCTTGGCTGGGAAAGGTAGGGATTCAAGGTCATCCTTAACTAAATGCTGATGTGGAGGCCAGCCTGGGATCCATGAGATCCTGTCTTAAATAAAGAAACATAACCTAGATTGAAATGAGCACCCCAAGAAAGAACTGGGCTCTTCCACTAGGCTCCAGTGTGGCCCCAGGAGCTCCAAGAGTGAAATAGGAGGAGATGCAGAGGGAACACAGGGTGTAAAGTAGGAGGTTATGAGATCTGGGTGTGTAACACACGCCCAGTTATCTGCAGCAACAGTATCAAGGTTAGAATTTTGTTCGCTCCTTGGCCAACAATAAAACCCAACTGTGGCAAAAGCATGTTGGAGCCTATGTCTGATGAAGAGGAAGAAAAGCGCAGATCTTCAGTGGAGTCTAAAAAGTCACAGTCATTGCCACCTGTGGATATAAACTAGGATAAGGGACCAAAGTGGGGCAAGGAAGCAGGTGGTGTGGGTGTGCAGAGCCAGGGGGAAACTGGTGTCGAAAACAACAGTCTCTTCCACCTCCTTGACACAGACCTGCAGTTACAAAAACTGATGAGCTCAGAACAGAGACCACCCAAGTCCTTTTCCACCTTGTAGGTGAACAATGGTTAGTGGATAAGTGTGCATGACAATGTAAAAAAAAAAAAAAAAAGGAAGAGGGGGCCTGCCAATCACTGCATCCTTTAAGAGTGCTAACCCCAAGCCGGGCGGTGGTGGAGCATGCCTTTAATCCCAGCACTCGGGAGGCAGAGGCAGGCGGATTTCTGAGTTCGAGGCCAGCCTGGTCTACAGAGTGAGTTCCAGGACAGCCAGGGCTACACAGAGAAACCCTGTCTCGAAAAACCAAAAGAGAGAGAGAGAGAGAGAGAGAGAGAGAGAGAGGGAGGGAGGGAGGGAGGGAGGGAGGGAGGGAGGGAGAGAGAGAGAGAGAGAGAGAGAGAGAGAGAGAGAGAGAGAGAGAGAGAGTGCTAAACCCTTGATGTACATGTGAGTGTTGACAAAGTCTCATTTAACTAGACTGGTTACCTATTTTATGGGCACAAAACCAAAGAGGAGAAAACACGAAATTCCCAACATACATTCAACCACTATCATGGTTGTGGGATCAGGTGGAGACAGAGAACTTGAGAACCTTGTAGACAGTCTCTACAAGGTACCCAGGTGCTATCAGTTTTAGGACATGTCCACTCACTGTGAGAGAGTTATCCATGTAGCTACTGGCATCCAGAAACCCAGTAATGGGTCATTTTCAAGCACCAGAGAGGTAAGGCAGGCTTCTAAACATCTGCCTGACATTGAGAGATTTGTAAAGAGAAAGGTCACTCTTCCTGCCTTGGACATCCCAGCATTCCCATGACACACAGGCCCCAAAGCAATTCAATAGAACCATCAGATTCTGCCTACATGATGAGAATCAGAGAGTATCCATGCAGAAAGCAAGCGAGGCAGGGAGGCCAAGGACTTACCAACTGCCCCAAAACATACCACCCTCGACCTAGTCCTTCCACTGGACACCTTCCAGCTCAGCACAGAAAAATGAAAAAGTGCCTTTGTTTAAAATCCTCCTGACGTTTCTGATTGTCATGATTTATGTAAATAAAACGTTAAATTAAAATATAGCTGTTAAGGAAATTCCATATATGATGGAATGACTGTTCTTTTTAAAAGTGATCTGCAATAAATTTTCTAAATTCTGATTGCAGATGATTCCAGCCTAGAAAGCTTTGCCAACAATAGCCAGCAGAGGTCTATTACTGAAGTGGTATTAATATAGCTATCATCACCAATTCAAAGCAGATAATAAAGGGCTGACACATTTATTATCATTATTAATTAACAGTTTTCTAAGATGGAATTAAATCAATATGCTGCCCTGATATTTTAACTAGTTATGCAAATCAAACATTTAGAGCCCATGAACAGATATAAATGCCATTCAAAATTCACTTCACACTTATTACTGTAATATCAGAACTTTCAGGCTTTGCTAGTAAAAAAAAAAGAAAGAAAGAAAGACTTAATGCTCATTTAATTACACTCAGACATAAAGCTTATGGAATGAAAGTTGAAATAGCTGGTTAGTTAGGAAGTCGTAGTAAGGCTATAACACTTGGGGTAGACAACGAGATAATAATGTGGAAATGCAGGACTCTGCAGAGTGGCTCTGGCAGATCCTATTAAGACAGACAATGACAAGTGTAGGAAAATGTGTTTGGAATTACAAAGCCGAGGGCCTTTCCTCAGGTCCAGAAGGAACAGCACTGGAAGTGGGAGAAAGAACAACAGATGGCTACAACAGAACATTCGCAGAAACTTTCAAGCTAAATTCCAATGTATCTTCTTAAGTACATAAGAATGGCTGCCAAGTCTTTTTCATACAGAATGTTCCTCCTTCTTCTTTTGCTTCCTTGCTGTCCTTGTCCAGTGAGGGGAGCTCTTAGCATCCAGTGTAGTGGGACCTGGAGAGTTGCAATGTGGTATGGGGTGTTCTTCTCCTGGGCCCAAGAACTGGAGTAAAAGGTTTGACCAAGAGATCAGGGTTACCAGTCTGGAAAAGCAGCTAAAGCCTGGAGAATGGCTGATGCTTTACCACTAAGCAGAAGAATTTGGCTCATCTCGGGCCTCACTGGCTGGCTATCTGGGCAAAGGGGCCACTGCTTGCTTCCCTGAGTACTGACACTAATCCTGAGGAGACATGCCCATGTGATTACTCATGTCAGATAGGAAACCAATGACAGGCCAAAGTAAGTCTATCGCCAAACTCTAACTCAGTAACCTGATGAGTTTTATTGGGGTTATTTATAGGAATATGGGGAATGGGTTAGTTACGGGAGCAGAAATATCTCAAAGACAGTTGCATTACCAAAGCCCACCCCAACATAGAGATCAGAGAAATGCAAATCAAAATGACCCTGAGATTCCACCTTACACCAATCAGAATGGCTAAGATCAAAACCTCAGGTGACAACACATGTTGGGGAGGATGTGGAGAAAGAGGAACACTCCTCCATTGCTGGTGGAATTGCAAACTGGTACAACCTCTCTGGAAATCAATCTGGAGGTTCCTCAGAAAATTGGAACTAGATCTACTTGAAGACCCAGCTATACCACTCTTGGGAATATACCCAAAAGATGCCCCACTATGCCACAGGGGCACGTGTTCCACTATGTTGTGATAGCCAGACGCTGGAAACAACCTAGATGTCCCACGACAGAAGGATGAATACAGAAAATGTGGTTCATTTACACGATGGAATACTACTCAGCTATTAAGAACGAGGACATCCTGAGCTTTGTAGGCAAATGAATGGAACTAGAAAATATCATCCTGAGTGAGGTAACTCAGACCCAAAAGGACATACAAGGTATGTATTCACTAATAAGTGGATGTTATAAAAAAAAAAAAAAGCTGTACAGAATACCCAAGACACAGTCCACAGAACTGAAAAAGGTCTGCAAGCTTTGGGTATTTTATGGAAAGGACTGAAACTGCTCTCATAGCATACATTAGCATGAACAATATCACACTCTTCTTTTTCCTTCAAATCTTATTCCCATCTATGCCTTGGAGTATGTTTGATCCTCTGCACAATCAGGCTCAAAGCTAGAAAATGAATAGCAACATAGACCACCAGAAAATGCATTGCATTTATTCGGCAAGAACCCAAAGCAAACAATATAAGAAGCAGAGAAGGCAATCTTATTATCCTTCCCCAGTCTTCCCCCTTCAACTTCACACCGTGGTATTTGTCACAGCAAAGGTTCAAGTCATAGGCCAATACGCATCACAGTATCCAGCCATTTGCTGTGGAGGTTTACAAACTAAAAAAACAAGGATGGCTACAAAGACAGGCATGTGCACTGTGCACCTTCTCTGGGAAAAGAAAAATGTAGCTAACACCGTTATGGAGACAGACAAGGTCCAATGTCAACAGTCTAACATGGAAACAGAACCTGTCAAGCAATGTCAACATTAGGGAGATGGGTTTGTATTGACTGTCAACCTGACAGGATCTATCTAGCGTCACCTTGGTGGAAAAGCCTCTGGGCCTGTCTATGGGAGAACTTCTAGACCACAGTAATTGAATGGGTAGACCCAGTCTAAAAGTGGGAGGTATCATTCCTCCAGTCTGGGAAGGGCTAGGGTCCCAGCCTGAATGAAGAGGAGAAAAGGTAGCTAAATGTGGCCGCTTACCACTCTGCTTTCTGACTATAACTGCAGTGTGAGCAGTTGTCTCGTGTGCCTGCCGTCATGTCCTTTCTGCTTTGATGAACGTCATTCCAACTAAACCAAAAGAAGCCCTTCCTTCTTTAAGTTGCATTGGGAACTCATCACAGCATCGAGGAAAGGAATTAATACAGGTAGCCACTGAACAGCTGAGTGGTGGAGAAATAGGCAGAAAAATATACTGAAAAGATGTATGAAGTGTACGGTGATGGGGAATTTGGAGTCAACTGGTACTGGCTGGCATTTTATGTTTTTCTAAGATTCATTTATTTATTATTTTGTGTAAACCTAGACTGTTGCTCTCTCCAGACACACCAGAAGAGGGCATCAGATCCCACTACAGATGGTTCAGATGCTGTGAAACTTTTTAGGAGTGGAGCCTTGTGGGAGGAGGTGGGTCACTAGGAGTGGGTTTGAGGTTCCATAGCCTGGCCCTGCTTCCTACCAGCTCTCTTCTTCCTGTCTACAGATCCAATGTTGATCAGCCACCCCACAGTCTTAACACCATAACTTCCCGCCATGATGGACTGTGTCTCCTTGAACTGTAAGACAGAATAAACCCTCTCTTCCTCAAGTCGTTCTTGTCACAGCATGGCAAAGAGTAACTTGCACACCTATGAATATGCAAACTTCCCTAAAAGAGATCTTTTGACAGCAATGTTGAAGACCTGGTCCTTGGACTGTATGCATCCAATTTATAATAATCAGGCTTTTTCTGTGGCCCACAAGTCTCCTGGATTGTTATTAGTGTTGCCTTGGTTAGGAAGCTGCAATATGATCCTATGACTAGAAATACTGGCATAATTTATTGCATTATTACTCCTCTGAACTGAAAGCAATTAATTACCTGAAGCAGGATGCACAAGCAAAAATTTATCAGGGGAAAGTGATGAAAAATGTAACCACTGCTTTAAAATAATAGATGCTTAATGGGGTTTTTTGTTTGTTTGCTTGCTGCCTTAAGTCAGGCATCTTACAAACAGGTCCAGCTTGGATGTCTATCGTAAATCCCCTCTACTTTTACCCCGACTCCTGCTGTACTGTTCTATCATCCTCTATCTCATTGAAGGGAGGAAGAAATGTCTAAGGTATCCACTTAACAGGAGAAGAGAAGAGAAGCTCCTCTCCTCATAGGAAACTTATTAATATAACTGTAGAATTGCATGATAAGATGCATACATGTGTTTATTGTGTATGTTGCTAAGACAAATACATCTCCCTGACTGGTATGTCTTTCTAGCTTGATGCTTTACTTTAAAACTTATAAAAACTCATACTGGATCAAAAGATATATTTTAGGTGATGTGTGTGTGTGTGTGTGTGTGTGTGTGTGTGTGTGTGGTGTACATATATGAAGTTTTTAGTTATATTTGTAAAGCCTACATTGGAAATCCTCAATGATGACCTCCGAGAATCTTTTTTTACTACCACATTCCTACCTTTCACTTTAACTCCACTATTGTCCAAGGTCCAGAAAGAAGAAAGAAACAGGACCTTATTATATTATTTGTATATTTCATGAATATGTGAAAGATAGGAGTGGGGTGAAATTCACTGTTTCTGCTTTTCAGAATTATTCACATCTGTATGATTCCGTAATTGTTTCTTCTATAAAGTTATTGGAGTAATTTTGCTTCCGTATATTCCCGATCAATTCCCCCTCTCAAGGGCACAGTTGAAAAGTGATATTTGAGAACGGCCTCTGATAGATTGCATGGTTAGTCAGCAGCAGAGACAAACAACCTAATCCAGCACAAATTAGTTCGGCTGCCAGCAATAGTTTTATACAAAGATGTAAATTATGTTGTCAAAATCGGTGGCTTTCTAGCTTGCTGCTCAGCTAACAAGAAACCACTTTGGCTGATAAAGATGAACACTAAGCGTCCCTCTCTCACAAATTTGCAAATCTGCCATTTCAGCATTCTGCTAGCCACAAACAAACGGCCGCTGTAATTGCTTCTTTCTTCCACCCCTGGTGTTTTTCCTCCTTGAGCTGTTCCTTCCAGGCTGCTCTCGAAAATAATAACAACAAAAGCCCAAAAGCGCCACCATAATAAATACTCACAACTCCCAGAACCAAAAGGAAGGGAGGCGCTGTAGCAGCCAGTCCTCAGGTCTCCTTACTATCCTTCTTATGCAGGCATGGCCCAGCCCACTCACCCATGGCTGGGGGCCACGCAGACCCAGGCCCTGTCACTCCAGGTGCTGCCAGCTAAAAGACCGTGAGGGCAGGACAAACTCTTGGCTTTAATGGAAATGGAAATATTCTTGGAGCTTTGGACAAGGATTGCTATTGACACGGGCCCATCCATTCTTCTTTATTTCACAAGCTCCCATTACTGGGAAGGGAGCAGGAGAGAGTATACTTTCAAGGGACCCAAGTAGAGAGCTTCACCAGGCTGCCTGGACAAACTGGAATCAGATATATCTAATGCTGGACTGAAAATAATAACACATTATAACGGTAATTATACCCAGCATAAGTCAAATAAATAAATTATAAATTACAATTACCCTTTACAGTTGCTAGTCTCTCTGTTTGCTCTACAATTAACTGCAGGTGCTTCTGTGTGTTTTATTACCACCCCAAAGTTATATATTTGAAAGAATGGTACAGATGATTCCTGTTTATTTGTTAAATTAAAGCATTGTTGGTAAAATTACAGCTTAATTAATATTATGGGTACTATATAACAAAATAGTTTACCTTGTACATAATTTATTTCCGCATGCGTATCTCAGCCCAGAACCATTACAGCTTTAAGGCAGCTAAAATAAAATATCCCTCCTTTGCTGGCATTTTTCTAAATAGCAGTTCACTAAATCAATATTATTCACTTGGTATTTTTAAAAGCAGTGTATCTTAATAATTACCCAGCATTAGAGTAGGCAATAATTTTACTTGCTAAGCATATTAAATTTAGCAAACCATCAGTCAAATAGTTTGTTCTCTCTGAGAATGGGTAAGCAGTGAGTGAGTTTGGAATCATGTTCCCTTGGTATAAATGTCACAGGGAGTTTAGGAATGCGTCTGTGACTCCCTAAGCCAGCCGGCACTATATATCTTTATTAGTTTCAGTGGTCAGCGCGGTGACCGGTTGTTTATTCTCATTACTCAAGACAAGGTGAGCCACTCGGCAGTAGCTGCAATCACAGCTAAAAACATATGACTTTGCAGAAAGAAAAAACCTGAAGGCAAGGCTACCCACACAATGGCCTAGTCACCGACCACCACCAGAGGGACTGGGAAAGGGGTGGGGAAAAGACGTCAGCATGCACACACTAAGTTTTGGACATGTGCACTCAATCTATCACGATCCTTGTATCTCTGCCTTGTCTTATATTTTGCCATTGTTCTTAATTCACTATAAAATAGCAATCATTTCCTATTTCTCTTGTCTTTATCCAAGACTGAATTTATTCTTTTTTCTCAAGTTCATGGATAACTCTTGAACCACATTCTTTCTTCATAATACTATTACCCTAAATAAAATAAATACCCTCCAAATGCCAAGCTCCATTCTCTCTCATAAATGTCAACACTCCACACCACACACACACACACACACACACACACACACACACACACAGAGTTCTTTTTCAGAAAATCAATTCTACTACTACCTAATACAAAAGTAGGCAAGTGCCACCCTAAAAAGTTACTATTAGATTAATGAATTTAGAGAAATGATGGCCCCAACTATGTGATTTTAATAAGTGACTAGGAGTTGATAACTAAGGGGGGGCGAAGACATGTGGGGATCAGGAAGAAGGGACAGTGCTCTTTCTTCTTCAGTTCCCAGCTTTCCTCTCTTCCTACTCAAGGGTACAGCAGAGCCTCTCCTTCTATGGAATATATAGGGGCCACCTTAGTTTACCACAGAGAGAGACAGGGACAGAGACAGAGAAAACAGAAAGAGACAGAGAAGCAGAGAGAGAGAGAGAGAGAGAGAGAGAGAGAGAGTTTAGAGAAGCCTTTGCCTGAATCTATTTTTGCTAAAGTCAAAGCCACATCTCCAGTTTTGTTTTGTTTTTTTTTTTTTTTTTCAGAAAGCCTACAGAACTCAGGGAAATGTCTGATGGCCTTCTGCACCCAGGAGGATTCTGAAACATCACAGTTTTGCCAGTCCCCTGGTCTGTGTGCTTTCAACACAGATCTGCTTGCATTAGGGGTGGGCATCTCTCTGGTAAGACATCCAGTGGCTACCAAGGAACATATCGTCCAACTGTAGGCAGAACTGCTTGGCCAGGAATGCAAAGGGAATAATGTCTGGCTGAGAGATCAATGATAGGAGAACAAGGCACTCATTCCAATCACCTTACTTACCAACCAACCAACCAACCAACCAACCACCCAACCAAGAGAAGTGCCTACAAGTACTTCTTCAGTGCTGAGCACGGTGCTGACCATAGAGGAAGAAGTAGAAGATAGCAGCTGTGTGTGAATAAGAATACCAAGAGAGTCCAGTGTTCTTCTTCAAAACAATAGCATAAAGGCTAGCGTCCTAAGTATCAATTGTCAAATGAGATACTCATCCAGCAATTACTACCTGAGTAACTCACAGTTACTAAAATTAGGCAGTAAGAAGAGGGTTTGCAGAAGAGATGAGCTTTTTGACTAGATCTCAAAAATTTGATCTAAAATCTGAATGTTGGAGAAGAGAGAAACTTATTCAAAATGAGCAAAACCAAAGGCTACAAAGGTGAGGTGGCAGGACTTGAAACTCAGGAGCCACTTCTGTACAACCAGGATAATACTCAGAGGTACACAAGAGTACAGAAGGCCACACTCCTGTTGTGAATGCTACCCCAGGTCCACCCCAGAGCAGAACAATAAGCAAAGGTTTCAGCCCACTTGCACAGCTTAGGTCATCCAAAGTAGCATAGTTCTAGGTGCAACATCCTGCCGATGCTAAGAGTCATGAGGGAAAATGTTTGCAGGTGTGGTCTTGAGTTTCATATCCTTTTCCCTGTGATAGTTCTATCTCATGTGGAATTTTCCTTCTCTAACATAAGTAATCAGGTCTGGGTAGAGTTGAGAGATGACTAGGCAACTTCTGTGAATATGGCAATTCTCATTCCAGGGAAAAGACCAGAGGCGCACTCAGCCCTCTGCAGGGCCTGCTCTGAGAGTGCCAGCTTGGGACATCACACTGCAATTGGACCAGAGTTTGCACCCAAAATAAGCACAGGATATAATATTCGAGAGGAGGCTAATGAGAGTGTAGTAAAACAAGGCTCTAGAGAGGAAAAAAAAACATGAAAACATCATTCATTGCATTGGCCCTTAATCTGGGCTACTTTGGTTACAGATAAAGACACCAAGACTCCAGCTAAGTATATGGGCAGGGTCCTCTGGCTGTCAGGTTTATAGAGGCCAACTGAGAACCACAAGCTTCCTAACATTTAAGGTAACGGTGCCCCCCTTCTTGCACCTCTAAGAGAGTGACTTGTGATAGCAAGTTAGGATGCAGGGTCCCCTCCAGAAGACACAACTATTGTTTAAAGAAAAGAAAGTCACAGAAAATGAGATAGAAATGAAGGGTGAGACAGAAACACTTACATGACTATATTTCTTTCCATGCCCATTCAAGAAGAGAAAAATATTTGATGCTCTCTTCATTCAGAGCACAACCTTGAGTGTGCAACCTTTAATTCATCAATGAATTACAACTGTTGACCTTGATTGAAACCAGCAGTATGTACTGCAAACTCAGAAAAACTATTTGTAGAGGTAGAAACTATGGACACTAATGGGAAAGTTTTCCTAATACCACTAGGCACCCTCTTCCTCAGAGTATCCAGTGGATCCAAAAAACTAGTATTCCATATAAGAAGGTCGATTAGATCTGGCTACAATGACAGCATAAAGATGGGCACTTAACATAAGGAGGAGGGGGAAAAGGAGAACCAGAGAGGAGGTCCTATAAACCAATGCTTTGGCCTTTTTACAGTGTTCTTTTGCAATGACAAGCATCTTGATGAGTTGGTGATTAGTTACAAAGGGGAGAAAGTGGCAACTTCAGAGTCAGGACAGATGCAGGAAATGTTAAACAACAATACAGCAGGTGAATTGCATTATAAGAGCAGCCATGAGTCAGTCCATGATTAATTCCCCAAGCATGGCCCTTAGATGAGTACAGTGTGTTGCTATTTACTAAGCTCCTCTCCATTCATCATCTCATTGGACTTACCAGAAGAGAGGAAAGATGCTTATTCTCAATGTTCCTGTGCAGCTTCAGGGCACGGAGGCTGATTTGCCCCGAGTCATAGTACCAGGCCTTCTGCCACCTACTCTATCCCATGGAGCCAGAGGTTCTGACTTTGGACTAGCAGATGATAGTGTGGGACTTTATGGAGGTAATGCAAATGATGCCTGACTCCCATAACTCTGCATGACCAAGAGAGAAGAGAATTCATACAGCAATTGGAAGAGAAGGGTCGGGGGGTCATGGGAAATGAACAGCCCCGAGATATGGCTGCAACATGATAAAACTGGTTTGGTTTAGAACAGAGTAGACAGAGGAGCAGAAGGGGAGAAATCCAGAAAGAAAAGAAAATGGGCAGCAGTGACGGCCAAGATGAAAGGGCAAAACTTGCTTCCACCAATCAGTGGGGACCTTAAAAGAAGATTCCAAGGACAAGATTGCAGAGTAGAAGCAGGATGCTGGAATAGAACAGAATAGGGCAAATTTACTGAAACCTACTGAGCTAGCCAAACTATCCTGGTGGGTGAGACATGGGCTACAGGTACCCATTTGCCAAGTGAAACTGTCTACTTCTGCCATTTAGAAGAACTTGGAGGACCCTTGGTCTCCTGTGTGCCCTTCGGCAACTGCCTGGACCTCCCAGATCTTCCCCTCCAGACTATGCCATCTCATCCAACAGATAATGTGTTACTGGCATCCACAAGTAATCCAACCTGAAGGCCATGGGGATGCTGAAGCCGTGGTGTGTCTCTTCCAAAAGAGCTATCTCGTGTAGAGACAAAGCCTTGGCTCTGTAGGTCCCAAACACTGAAGCTAGCCTAGGTCATTGCAGCTGGCTCCCACCCAGTCTGATCACTGTATCAAGAGGGTACAGTTAGGCAGATTCCTACAATGTTCTTTAGGGGACTCTGACATTTTTCCAAATTAGAATTCACTGAAATTCCAAGGGGGAACACAGGAATTTCAGATACTTTGAAAAAAAAGATGTGTTAGGGTACATGCTACCAAATGAACCAAATGAGAGACATCTGTAGAAACCTAGTGGCTAGTGTCAGGCTACACATTTAGCACATGTATAAACATGCGCACATATTAATTCACAAAGACCTCAGGAAATCAGAGGTCAAGGTCACTCAAATACAGTGTATGTGAAAATTAATTTTGCTCAGTGAATCAAAAAAACGGTTAAACATGATAATGGTAAAGAAGATGACTGTGCATATGCCTATAATTCCAGTGGAAACTTAACATACAGCTGAGGCACGGTGCCTTCCTCCCTTTAGCTCATAACCTTGCACATGTGGTCTGGAGATTAACAACCTTGGCTCAGCTGGGAACCATGATTTTTGCTGAATCTCTGCAATGGCTGTGCTATTGTGCAACTGATATTTTCCTTCCCTTGACTCACTTTTCCTATTAACATGGAAATTAAAATATGAAATTTGTAAGATGGCCATAAAAGGATAGCCAGTGTTTCTGAATGAACCCCAGCCAACTATAAATATAAACACAGTTACTAAAATGTTAAAAGACCAGTCTGTGTTCCCACCTAAAGCCATGTTTCCCTTACCACACATAAACCAGAATTTGGGGGAAACAGGGCCTAGAACCAACTATCTCGTTTAAGAGAAGGAAAAATTGCAGTTCTAAAGAGGAACAGTAATTTGACTTACGTTACATGGTCCCTGAAAAAAAAATCATGTCTCTCATCTCTAGAGCCTCCAGAGTAATTTGACCATTCATATTGTTTTCTGTATCATAAATATTCAGTTAATGCTTGAGTAGCAAATCACAAGATCTTATTATATATATATTATTATATAGTCCAGCCTGGCCTCATATCCTTACGCAACTGAGGATAAGTTTGAATTCCTAATTTTTCTGACTCGGACTTCGAAGTTCTAGGCATACGTTACCATGCCTGGTCACTAAAATAAGTTATAGGTACAACACAATATTTAGGAACACACCGTTATAACTGTGCTCCTGTGTGAAGACAAACAGAGTATTTTTTTTTCTTTTCAAATAAAGCTGTCATGGGCTTTTTTGTTAATTCTTATTCTTCACCTTTCAGCAACAATTTTCTGTTTCCATAGTAAATTTCACAAAATGATGCCCTAATTTATATGCTCTGTACTTGAAGTTGGCTCCTGAGTTTTACATAGCATGGTGCATGTTTCCTATGACCTAAGTATCTTGGGCAATCAGATCTCATTGAAGTTGGCTCCCCGAGTTTTACATAGCGTGGTGTGTGTTCCTGATGACCCTAGTGTCTTTGGCAGTTCAATCTCATGGTATTACTTGGTGATAGAATGGCATCGAAAGCAAGGGAGCCATCAAGGTCTCTGGGATCTCTCCCTTGGAGCCTAAGTCTTTAATTAGTGGAGGAGAAGGAAAAGACAGGGTCGCTCTTCATCAACAACCAGCATCCTCACTCCTGGGATCGGGCTGATGAGCAGCTGATTCTGAGATCAGCACAGCAGTGGTGGGGGAGCCCTAAGATGGTGTCAAGGCTGCTTAGGCACTTAACAGGCCATCAGGCTGTTCTCCCTCTGCTGCTGAGCACACTCACGCTACCACGGACACGTCCTCCGATCTTGCTGACATCCTAGGCTTACTCTAAGTTTGCAGTTCCTGAAGAGAAAGACCAGAAAAAAGCCACAAACATAGGCAGCACTTCCTTGTATGCTAAGCAGTGTTGGGAGTATAGCCCTCATTCAGTGACTCCCTCACAGTTGTGTCTCCGTGCTGTGTCATCAGGAAAATACACAACAGGACCAAAGAGGCAAGGGTCAGCTCCCTCCGCCCCTCACCCCTCAGAAGGAGAGAAACGGAAGCTGGGCAGGGGAGGGGGCTATGGGCCCGACAGAAGAAGGGGCAGATTCTAGAAGGCAGAATGAAGGAGGAGAAAAGAATATTCGGGGCGGGGGATGTGGGGGGGTTCTTTCTTCCCTTTCCCCCCTCAGCTATGGCATGGAAAAACAATGGCCTTTCTGAGGCACTGTGCAGACAAGGCAGCTCTGAAAAAAACTAATGGCCATGATTAATGACAATGGGCTGGAGGAGAGCGGGGACACAGCCGCCACATACATCATCCCTTCCCGTCAGTCTCTGCTCCTCCTGCCCCTCTTCATCCTACCAGCCAGGCATTATAAAAATGTCTTATCTGCTCCGGACGCTGATTTTAAAGCTGAAATCACAACTAGACCCCTACCCAAAAGACAAAGAATGAGCAGGCCTGAGAAAGGGCACTGCTAGAAGAAGGTAAGGGAGGGAGAGGAGGCAGAGAGACAGAGAGAGACCGAGAGAGAGAGGAAGAGGGAGAGGGAGAGGAGGAAGAGACAGGGGAAGAAAGACAAAGAGGTGATGGGGTGACCAAGGAAAATAACATGTAAAATAACTGGAAGATATTCTGGGGAATTGTGCAGGTTGTAATCATTCACGATTTCAACGACTTGACTCCTCACATGCTGAAGCCACATTTTCAAGGTCTTATCTGCCATATGGTTCCCTGTTTGGATGATTTATTAGGTGTGGAAAGCACACTGATAAATTTTACTGCATTTCCCTGAATAGGCAACCTATGGTGTCAATAACAAAGCTCAGGCGGCTTTAATGAAAACTGCAAGCACCAAAGGGTAACCATTTATTTATGAGTCGCTATAGTATTCCTAGGACAAAATTTATCTTCCCTTCTCACGCACTCTGAGGAAACCAAATCTGGTCAAAGTAACAGAGATCACATCCATATGTCAGTGGCTTGCTAACATCGCCCCTGCATGAGGCACCAGCGGCTGCAAGGGAGAAATTGTTTGGAGCCTTCGAGTGACCCATTTTGCATAAGAAATCTTGTTTTTATGAAAAACAAGGGGAGAACTGAAAAGCTCTGCAAACACCATAGCCTCGGCAATCACACTCAAGACACAGAGGAAGCCTCTCGATTTTTTTCTTCACCCAGAAAATGGGACAGCTGCCCCAAGGGTAGGGATGAAAGAGGAGAAGGTGATGTGCGGATGAGGAGGAGAGAGATTTAGATAGTTCAACCCATAAATATTTTAAATTCAACCAGTCTGCTGTACAACATTATTCTCTGAAACCCACTCCTTCACAGGATACCGGTCAGAAAGTAAAATTCCGCATGCCCAACGCACCATCTGACTCCTACCCCTGCCCCACCCCACACACCTCTAAATGCCTCTCTTTCTGGCTAATAGCCATCTGCAAGTCTGATATGTGTGTTATTTTTATAACAGAGAAGCATCCAACTTTTTAAAACTCTAAAGGCAGCAGAACTAATGACGGAGCTCTGGGGAGGGGTTGGGGGGAACACAGAAGAAGGAAACTAGACAGTGCTCTCTGGCTGGGTAAGCCAGAGCCACAGGGAACTGCCACAGCAAAAGCACGTGGCCAGCTCTCCGAATCTGGTTTTCCCCACTGTGTTCCATGCCATGCCTTGTTTCAACTGCAGCCAGCCTGGCCCAGGAATGTCACAAGGAAGAGTAACTGAAGGAGGGAAGTCTGGAGAACATACGCTTGGGGATCGGACGCTCGGAGAACTGGAAAGCAACACAGGGCCAAAGCAAAGCTGAAGGGCTGGACAAGGCTCCACCGAAGTTATTACTCTGAAAATTGCCTCCTCTGCTGATTTCCCCCCAGCTCAGTTCCGTCTGACACACCTGCATTTTACACAGGTCTTTTTCCATGTTCTGCATCAATATTTTTCTAGAATAATTTTGCAGTGAGAAGGTAAAAGTTAAAAAAGAAATCCATTCTCTCCCATGTGATTAGCTCTCTATACCCAACAGAGAGAGAGAGAGAGAGAGAGAGAGAGAGAGACGCACACACAATGCTAGGTAAATAAGTCCTTTGGAAAGCAGAACAAAAATAATCAATGTGCTAGAGGAAAAAACTCTTTTCACATCATACATAATAAACAATTAGAAGTCACCTTAATCAGTTCAATTACTGCCATCGCTGCTTTTAAAAGCTGCTTAGTAAAATGGCATCAATTAAAGTTTAATGTCTTATAAAAGATCACTCAAGTATTATAGTAGAATTAAGAGGAAATAGGTACCACTTGGACCTTGGCCATATTTTTAGAGGTTTTTTTTTTTTCAACTAGAGAGATTTACAAGAATATTCATTATTGCCTAGATTGCTTTCAGTTCAGCCCCTGCCTTATTAAAGAGCTGGGTGAAAGGGCCCAGCATGGTTCGGAGCACATTCAGCCAGCTGGATTTTCAGTTTGCTAAATATTTCAATGAGTTCTCAAAGGCATTGCATAAGTAAAACATCCATTTTTTTCTACACATTTCCCCCTTGATTTTAGTGTGAGTCTCTCCACAGGAAATACAGCAGGCACAGCCATTTGTATGTAGCTTCCACCAAATGGCTTTGGAGGATAGATGCTTGGGGTGGGGGCCTTCTCTGATGGCCTCTGAAAACCTCCCATTCCTGGGAAGTCCATTCTGAGAAGCCACCAACTTGAACCCCAAATTCTATCAGGAATTATGGAGTTGCCAAAGGAGACTCAACAAACACAAATGTGGACAGCTCTAGGGCAGCAGAGAATTTCCCTTGAGGCCTCTCAGGACCCTCTTATAGAGTGATTCAGGCTCTTCACTATCTACTGGCATTTCAGCTAACTCCTCAGACTCAAGTCTGGTAAGGCTTGCATCTACAGAGAGAGGGAGAGATGCTCTTGTTGCCCTTACTGGAACCTCTGTAGGAGCTGTGTAATGACAAGCCTCCTGAAGAGGAAGCTTGCCAAAGAAAACGGATACCATGAAGAGTGACAGACAGTCTAGGCTTCCATTCCCAGGATGCAGCTGGAGTAAGCAAATTCACACAAACAGAGAGGAGAAGCAAGTTTGCCTGGTCCTAGGGGAATGGGGAATGTCAGTGTTCAAGAGAGCAGAAAGTCCACTTGGAAAGAAAAGAAAGTTCTTGCGACGGACAGAAGTGTTGGAATATATTCACATCAGTGTGGATATATTTAATGCCACAGAACTGAATGCTAAAAATAGCTAAAATGGTAGGCTTTAAACTGTTTGATATTACTACAGCAAATAGGGAGTCAAAGAAATCAGTCACTACCAGTTACACACAGCCATGACCTCTGTGGCAGGGACTCTGCTTCCAAGTAGACCTTCTACACTCTAGGCCCTGGTCCAGCAGCTTAGAGTGGACACCCAGGTATGAACAACTTGCTCAATTTTCCCCTTCTATGCCCACCTTTGTCTCCAAAAGACACTAAGGGTCTTCTTCTTCCCAAGGGTCCTTTCCCCCATGGCCTGTGTTTCTTTGTCTGGGAGCCCAGTTGACTCCAGCATGACAACTCCAGTCTCTCTCTTCCCCAAGATCTGTGAACCCACAGTAACCCACTTCCTACCCAGCACAGCTCAGGGGTTCACACACCTCAAGTCTCTACCTGCCCATAGACAATTCAGAAAGAAGAAAAGTTTAGAACACTTATGTTTTGGAATTTGTGGTAAAAATTTAAGCTAACCGAACTCCCCCTCCAAAAAAAATGTTTTTGGTATTTAAACTCATAACATAAACATGAGTTAGAGTCAGGGAATATTCAAGCAGAAAGAAGAAATGATTCATAATGATCTGAGTTCAACCATTTATATTGTGTCACAATTACCACCCATTAGAAAGACATTCAAGAGTCAAGACTAATAAAGTTGATCCTATAGTAAGGAACTGGCCTCTGAATTCTGATGTTTTCCTCATAGAGTAGTGAATCCTTCAACTCCCACCAAAGGGGCTTCTTTTGGTTTTTTGTTTTGTTTTGTTTGTTGTTATAATTGTTGTTGGGTTTTTGTTTTGGGGGAATTCTCTTTGTTTTGTTTTGTTTTGTTTTGTTTTGTTTTGTGATAGACATCAATGAATACAGAGACCTACAAGGGGTCAACATGGAGAGAATAAGAAAGTGTAGAGTGCCCAGCTCTGAATTGTACATGTCTCATCACCTCCCCTCCCTGAAAAGCCTCAGGGCTCATCATGGAGGAGAAGGCTTTAAGAGCTGGAAGTAGAGGACAACTGCAACAAAATGTTTTTTGCTGGACACAGGAATTCACAGTGGCTACAACTGCACAAGCTCAGGCCACCCCAAAGAGCAGCATTGGAGTCCCCAAGAGGCTTCCCATGTTCTAGTAGATGGTCCCATACCCATGCACACACAGGCAGCACTAGATGACTTCATTGGGTTTAAAAACAGAGCTCATGATGTTGGGGGAAGAAAATGGTGGGGGTTTATAGGAGAAATAGGAAGGGAAGGAACAGGAGAGTGGATTTGATCAAAGCATTACTTTATGAAATTCTCTAACAATGACAGATACTTAGGTAGATATGTAGGTAGGTGGGTGGATGGATGGATAGATAGATAGATAGATAGATAGATAGATAGACAGACAGACAGACAGACAGACAGACAGATGGAAAACTTGATTCTACCTCTGTCAGGCAAAGCTGGGCCAGTCCCAGGAAGTCCTTCATCACTGTTTTATCATCTGTACAGCCAGACTCTCCAAGTCCTTTCTGTCTGCCACTAGATTACATCGCTTATGTAAGGTACCTGGAGTATTTATAGTTAAGATTCAATGTCATAGATATGTGTGCATATGTGTGTTATGACTGACATATATCCTGTATGTCTATGTCTGCACATATATTAATTCAGTATGTTTGTGGGTAGAAATAGCATATCATTTATTTTTAAAATACTGTCTACTCGTAGTACTGATAAAGCCGGAACTGACTAGTGGCCGTAGCTGCACATCACCCTAAGTACTGAGAGCCACAGACTCATACAGTGTCAGAGAGCTGGGACTGCAACTTTTACAATACAGGTATCTTACTACCATACTGAGGATCCTTGTTCTACTACTAGATCCTTTTTTCCTCTGTGTGTGTCCAAGTGTGCATGTATGTGTAGGTACATGTATGTGAAGGCCAGAGGCTGATAACAAGTGTTTTTCTCAATCACTTCCCTGCATTATTTTTTAAGACATGGTCTTTCTCTGAACCTAGAGCTGTTAATGTGCAGAGTGGCTGGCCAGCAAATGCTCTACTTGCCCCAACATTGGGATTACAGGTGTGCAGTGATGTTCTCAGCTTTTTGTATGGATGCTGGTGATGCAAACTCAGGTCTTGTGCTTGCATGGGAGCACTCTAGCAACAGAGCCCTATCCCAAGCCTGTTTTTTTGTTGTTGTTGTTCATTTTGTTGTTTTGTTTTGTTTTTAATTTTAAAAATGTGTGTGTTTTTTGTGTCTGTGTATATTTTTGTGTGTATGTGAACTATACATAAAGTTAAAAGATATTTAACACTATACATAATGAACTCGTTGTCACAACCAAGCCAGTATCTGCTTTTTATACAGTGGTCATTTTTGTATAAGGTGAAAAATGCTTAATACCTAACCTCCCAGTAAATGTTATACCCGTCTGAAACATGAGAACCGCAGCCTCTGGGTCATATATTAGCTCTCTGGAACTTACTCATCCTAGATCTGAGACTTTGTGCACTCTGGCCAACATCTCTACATTCCCCACCCTACTAATCCTCTATATCTCATCCTCCTTTTGCTGTTTGGCTCTAAATGCTTAACTACTTTAGAGTCTTAAGTATAAGTGAGGTCATAGGATACGCTGTACCTGGCTTATTTGGCCTAACGTAATATCCTCCAGACTCGAAAATGAAAGGCTACCTTTCTTTTTTGAAGGCTATATAAAACCTCTCCTTGTATACACAAAGCACAATTTCTGAGCCATCACCTATCAATGGTTACTTATATTGCTTCCAAAACTTACCTATCTAGTTTTATATCCAAAGGAAATGAAATTGGTATCTCATAAAGATTGCCACACTCCCAAGTTCATGGCAGCAATATTCACACTGGCCAACACATGGCCACTAAACTTATAAATGTTCCTGAGTCAAGTTCTTTGCCTTTGGGTCACCCACCGGAAAAGCAACCCGCTAAGTGGTTAAAAGTAGACTCTTCCAGGCTCTACTAAAACTCACTCAGTTAATCAACTAACTAGGGGAACAAGGCTTAAGAACCTGGACAATTTCTTGGATGATTCTGACACAAGTGATCTACAGACGAGGATTTGGAAACTTCTAAATCACCACACCTACCTTCCCGGAGGGATGGAGCAATGCTCCTCCCACCGTCCCCAACCTAGCCAGGGCAGGCAGTTTGTCTTAAGACAAGCAAGCACCACTCATCTGTAATGTGTTAGCACTTCTTTGCAGACCATTTCAGTGCAGGAAAAAAAGAGGAAGTTGCAGATACAAGATCATCTGTTTAAAAACCCAAACCGTAAGGGCAAAGGATGGACTGGTCTCCATTAAATTGATTTCTATCACAAAATTATCGCCTGCATCAAAAGAAATATATCATTTAATATAAGGATACCCCAAGAAATAAATGCATTTTAGAAAATGATTGCCATCTGTACGATCTTTAGCAGTACATAATTAAGACAGTAAATCTGCTGCGAGAAAATACCACGCAAGCCAATCCTGTTCATTCATATCTGGAAGACTAGAAATTGGTCGTGATTTTAGCAGGCACTTATTTTGCTATGTCAAGAAAAGTCTTATTCTTTATCCAGCATACAAAGGACTGACAGAGACAGTTGAAGATTATAAGAATTACAAAATGTCCTAATCACTTTGGAAATAACCATTTCTGTCAAACTGCGTGACACAATGCCAAATATTTTTACCCAGGCATTAAAAGTGCCCCACAAATTTCCCATTGTAGACTTTGATATCTAACTCAAACGACCGTATAAATTTGGAGGCTGCAAAATCAATTTTCCATAAAATATAATTTGAGCTTCGCTAATCCAAACTGGCCTCTTTCCTAATTGGGTTGAATTCATGGGATTTTTACTGTCATTCTCTGCCAAATCAAATCAGGGAAACTTGGAACTTTTCTCTATTCTGGATTACAGTATCACCTCTTCCTCTGGTCAGGAGGGACGATCAGAGATTCCTAGCATGGTGAATATTTAATGGATGGCCACACTGTCCCTTGGCCCTGAGAAATAGAGACACAGACACAAACATACCTTCAGATCTATTTGTAACCTCACTTTCTGCCCTCCTGCTTGCTCGTGGCAAATACTGAATTTTCACAGTTCAAAGAGAAATACCAACTGAGTTGCTCAAGCCAAAGGTAAACAGAAAGGAAGGAGAAGAAAGGAATGAAGGAATGGCTCTAGCAGCCTTGGGAGTTGCCGGCTTCCTGCCAAGAGATCATCTCCTCCCCTAAACATCACCAGTCCCAGAACATTTAAATCAAAGGTACAAAGGGACAGTGGGAAAACAAGGACTTCAGGAGGGAGGAGAAAGGGGGGGGAGAGAGAGGAGGAGGCAGGGAAAGAGGGAGGACAGACAGAGACAGACAGGCATAGAGCAAGAGGTGAGTGGGTAAGGACACGAATGAACAAGTGGACAAGTGCTGCTTAGCTGACTGAGGAGCAGTAAGGAAACGGAACCTATGCCCCAGAAGTAGCTGTTGGTTTTCTTTTTACAACTGTTATTGTTGTTAACTTTCTGTTTTCTTTTCTGGTTTTAATACTTTCACCATACTTTCATTATAATTTAATTCTGGTATCAGTGGAGATAAAGCTGCATGGTAAAGAGCTGACACCAACACCCAACATGTATGGACACACACACACATACATGCATGGTCACACATGCCCTGTGTGCACATGCATACACGCACCCACACACACACACAGACACACATACACGTAAACACACATACACATATCTATCTAGCCCCATCTAGTCTTGGTTTCATAGAGGACACTTCCAGCAGTGGATGCTTATGTCACCACTAGAAGACAAACATTCTTTCAAAAGATGTGAGACCAGGAATAGTTTCAGTGCCCATGAGAGTGACGAGCATCTTTTTCCATCAGCCAGACACACCATGCCAAAGAATCTTACTGTACAGCCAGAAAAAGGGGTGGGGGGTCCTTTCCTGTGGACTCTATCTCTTGTTCTCTAAGACACTGAGCATTGCTTTGTTCCCATCAGTGCTGACATCCCTGTCTTATAAAGAATGACTAGAGAGGACATCTTAGCACAAGGGGCAAATGTTTCTTTCTGTTTTCCCACTACTAGTGTTTGAGATAAACAATCCCACAGCGGAGAAACTTACTGGGCTCTACTCTCTATTCCAGCCTAACATGGAAAACACAGGACATATTTAGATGGAGAACAGACGGCCTCTTGATTGGAGCTTGCTGTAAGCCACGAAGTACAACAGTGTCTCCTCCTCTTAAACAGGGACTATCAGCTGAGCAACTAGAAAAGCAACAACAGCACTGGAAGGAAAAGAGCCTTAAGAAGACATAAATCAAACTCAGAAAATTAACTTAAAATCCAAGAGTCTCCTTGCCCAAGCCCAGACTTCTCCACGCCACAGCCGCTAGTCACAGGAGCCATGCAGTGGTATCAGCTAGTCATGGCGACTGGGGCTGATGTGAGCAAACTGTCTTAGTGAGCGTCTTTCTTTCCTCTAGCTACTAGAAACCTGTGAGAGAATCCTCTCTTACTCTAGTTCTCTGGGAGCATCCTCCCTCATTTCAGTTCCCCACAACTTGCATCAAAGAGAAACTTTAACATGGCCATAGAGCACAGACCAACTGCAAAAGTTCTGGCAAGGAATAGCTGGAGATGACAGAGGTGATGATGATAGACATGAACCCTTGTAAAGAAATTCAACTCCTGTGCCTTAAAGGGTCTGAACAGTAATTCTGGCCCCACACTAATACTCCAAGAATTTTTCCAAAAATTTTCTGTCATTTACTGTATTTTATCCCCAAGGATGCTTGGATTTCTACTGTAACAGAAAATCTAGATTATGTATTTTTTTAATTTATTTTTATTATACATATAATTATTATAGCATATATAATTATATATGATGCTATATCATATATAGTTATATATTATATCTAATTATATAATAGTGTTATATATTATATATCATGTAGCATATTACTATATTACTACATATTATACATCTGTAATACATATACTATATATATACTAAATATGCATTATAATAAATATTTTATATATCATATAACATATGTTACATACATACCCATATACATGATATATAATATATACTTTATATTATATGATATATGAACTATGATTATATAATTATTACATATAATTATATAATAGTGTTATATGATATATGACACATAAAATGTGTTATATATTGTGATATATAGTACATATCATATAATATATAAAATATTATATATCCTTGACTTTCTGAAATGCCCAAATTAAATATGAAAGCTTCCTAAAAAGTAAAATCAGGTCTAACTTTCTCTTTTTGCACAGTGAACTTGATTCTATGGTATACAAATGGCAGCCCAGGGATGACTTAGTCACTAAAGCATTCACCTTGCATGATAGAGGGTAACTAAGGAACTGAGCATAGTAGAGGGTGTTTGTGATGCCAGCCCCAAGGAGGCAGAGACAGATAGATCCCCAGGGATACTAGACAGCCAACTTAGCCTACTTGGTATGTTGCTTGCTAGTTCTACCAAAAAGAAAAAGAAAAGATAGAAGGAAGGAAGGAAGGAAGGAGGGAAGGAAGGAAGGGAGGGAGGGGAGGAAGGAGGGAAGGAGGGAGGGAGGGAAGGAAGGAAGGAAGGAAGGAAGGAAGGAAGGAAGGAAGGAAGGAAGGAAGGAAGAGAAAGTACAGAAGTAAAAGAAGATAACACCCAAGGGAGTCACATAAGGTTGACCTCTGGCCTCCACGTGCTCTTGAACATATATGCACTAAATAAATAAAATACGAGTGGAAAGTCAAAAGGGGAATGGATAATTGGTGCTGAAATCATACATGAGAGTCACGAGTCAAGTGATAAAACTGGAGATCAGACAGATCAGATGTCTCGTTCAACACGGGAAAAAGCGAAAACCTGCATCTCCTAACACTAACTTCATCATTTTGCTCTCATTAAACTATACAGCTTCAAAATTCAAAATTAGTAAATAGGGAGGTATGCGTGCATGCACATGTGTGTGTGCGTGCATGCGCACACTCACTGAATCTGGATCTCAGTGATTAAGCTAGGCTGGTTGACCAGAAAGCCCTGGGTCCTCCTGTCTCCAGCACTGGGTTGACAGGCACGTGCCACTGTACCCAGCCTTTTATACAGGTGCTGGGGATCCAAACTTCATGCTTGTACAGTAAGTACTTTACCAACCGAGCCATCTCCACAGTCATTAGTGGATTTCTACCATCCCAACTGTGTGTATCAAGATCTTGGGCTGTCTTCATCCACCCGATACTAGGGATACGGCATCGTGGACAGGAGCCAATAATTTCATGTTCAATATAGCAAATTTTACCTTAATCTTTAGAAACTGAATGCACACCAGTGACTGAATTGGCTCCTTGGTCAGGCATTAAGTCTCCCAGGGTGTGTAGGGAGACCTTTAATGTAAGGGGACTAACCTGGGGTAGCAAAGACAACCGTGAGTGTGATCTGTGAATCCCTGAAACCAAAAGCAAATTGAAATGTTCATGTGCTTCTTGTTTAAAGCAAACAGCCTTCCTTTTCATCAGATTATTAAATATTTCCCCTTATAGTCCCAAGAATCAGCAAACTCATACAATTACTCTCTCAAAGATCTGATGTCTGGCCTCTCATAAATTTCCATCACTTTCCGTCTACTAAAATTACTTTATATGATTGAAATGAATTTAATCATATTTGGGAGAATTTTCTTTCCTTTTTCTTTTTCTTACCATAAAGACTCAGGCAAAGTGTGGAGGTGGCTCAGGCTATCACCACTGACTGTCACTGACAGAATTCATTTTAAAAGTCCATTCTTAATCATGACACAGACCCTAAACTTCACTTGCTTTAAAAGAGAAGCTGCCAAAATGAAACTTTCATGATTTCCTTCTTCACTTGGGATCTACTCTAGGAAATGGTGACTTTTAAAAAACTTTAAGGTCAGGCTGACTATATACAGAATGGCATGCCCCTGAAATGCATAAACCAATGGCATTAGGCACTAAGATATAAGGGTCCTCTTTAGTGGAAAACTGGGTTACTGTACATTTGAAATCTAACTACCCCTCATAAACATCTTCAATACATGTGAAATAGCAGGGTGGACAGCTTCTCTCACACTGAGGGTCATTTATGGAGCAGTCAAGGGCTGGTGGGGAAAGAGGCATGAAGAGGGACGAGGCTTTATAAAACGAATAACTTTTTCTCATTCTCGATATTTCTTACGTCCTTTTATAACAAATTGCTTGGCTCTTGAGAGCAGACTCATAAAAGGAGTGAAATATATTTTTCTATCCTCAGTCTGAACTTTTTTTTTAGTACATAAAGTTGTAATGACCCTTTCCAAACAATGAGCTAATACTTCAAAAATTTCCATTGTTCCAAAGACACAAATTACCTTGCGCATCTATGTCCATCAACAGAATGAGGAAGGAAAACACATGAAAGTCATTTCAAAGACATCTCCTAGGAGTTATACTTGGAAGCTGGAGAAACCCAATAATCCCCCTACCTAGATAAATTGAGTTTTCCAAATGACTGGGGGGATCAACAGCGGAGCAGGGCCAAGCATTTGAATCTTATAAAAGAGGCTCTGTATTAGCCTCTGGGGAGCCAGTCCAACATGCAGCAACTTTATGGCTGGTCGACCTCTTGAAGCCACAGCCCCACCTTGAGTGGAAAGGAACCAAAACAAAACGCTATCTTCCAGCAATTTACACAGTGCAAATGGAATTTCTCCAAGCTCCGAAAATAGGTTTATTCAGTTCGTATGTGATCCCACCCTTTCCCTTTAAACAAACAGTCGTTGCTTAGTCACTCAAAATCAAAATCCCTCCCCCTTTAACCTCAAATCATCAATGACAGTAACCATGTGTCATTTGGGATGTTCAGAGAGTGTAGTTTCTTACTAATAAGAAGTCTGACCAGATCTATTTGTAAATACATCCGGAGCCTGACAAGTACTCCTTACCTCTTCTCCCATGATCGGATCTGGTCCTGAGTTCCCCAAACTGGGATTCAGAAAAGCTGTCCATAGCTCAGTTAAGTAATTATCAATTTCTGAAGCTAACACTCTGGAGAAGAAAAGACACACAAAACCCTTCTGGTAGAGAAAAGAAAGTTTTGAAGGGAAGTAGGTTAGTAGCACTTGTCAAGTCAAAACTCATACTTCTGAGGAAACATTCTAACATCCTCTAGTCTGAAAGACCATGGGTCAAAGCCTGACTTTGGCAACAGACCCTGTCCAAGTTACTTCTCCTGAAGCTCCTTTGTGCCGTGTAACCTGGCAATGATAATGATAACTTTCACCTGGATCATAGCGCTGAGGTGAGGGAAATGTGCAAATGCTTGGACAACTCTAAGCAGAGGCCAGGCCCTTGCAACACTGTATCTGTCGTTTGGCTGAAGTGATGGCTCCATTTTAACTATCAAAATCAAGGGAAGGAAAGCAGGTTGTAATGTTTCGTTCCCTGTAATCCTATTGTCCTAGACAGAAATTCCCTCCCGTTGCCTTTGTTTCCACCTACAAACAAAAAGCCCTTTCCCTTGGGTTAAGTATTAGAACAGCACAGAACATTCCTGAGATTGCCCTTAGCCCATTACTTTCTGGAGAATTGGATTGTTCTGAACTCTGTCCTTCTCCCCTACCACCATCCCGCCCCGTGGCATCTTCCTTTGTGGTTCCCAAGGGGTCAAATTAACTTACAACAAAATCAGCTTTCCCTTTCCCTAGGCCTTTAAGACGAGGGTAGGGATTCCCAGGCCAGAGAAGCCCCTTTGAGAGGCTCCCAAGCTTCTCAAACTAACAGGCAAGAAAGAGCAGCCATTCATGGGACAAATAAGCGATTTGCATTTCCAAGGATGTGGGGAAACATATTAGTTATAATTAGCAAACACACAGAGTCCCCCTGACAGCTTCACTTTACAGACCCTTGAATGTTTGACAAGAAAAGGTCATGTTTTGTAAAATCCTCAAAAGGTCATTCAATAACAAATCACATGAATGAAATCGCAAGGGTTCTGGAGGTTAACAGAGACACCACAGGCAGTAAAGTGGGTTTTAAGGTAAACAAGGAAGAGTGGAAATGGCTGGGCCTCAGCCCTGGAAGGGGGAGCTGCTGAGAGCAAGTCTCTAATTTACCAAACACTGTAATTTCAAGGCATTTTCTTTGCACTTGGAGATTTAACACGGAGTGCTGTTTCTGGAGTTGTGCACACTTGGGGGATTAGCAGATAACCGCCCAGCCCTATTTCAACAGTTCTTCCAAAGGTCTGGGCTGACCTTCACTGGGTTGTTTGTTGTCGTTGTTATTTTAATGTGTATTTTTTATTTAATAAGCCATACGAGGGGATTCCAGTTAAAACATATAGGTGGCTGTATATATGGCATATAGACACCTACCTATTCCAGGGGGCACACCGCACATTCCTGAAGCACTTCCAAGTGTGGAAACTGGAGACCTTCCAGCATTTTCCTCTGGCACTTTGACCTGCTCATGACCTCTTCCAACCCAGGTCTATTTTCTTCCTCCACAAAAGCCAGCAGCTCATCTCTCACAGTCAGGAGCCTCCAAGCCTTGTTTACACAGGGTAATTTAGCTACAGGATCAGCAGGGAGAGGAGAAGCAGGAGAATGCATCTGGCCTAAAGGCCAAACGCTTGATTCAGGATTACAGGGTGGACAGGTTTATAGGAGGGCTCTCTCCAGGATGGAACCAACTGGCTGGTGGCACTCCAGAAAGTTCTGGCCAACACAAGGGATGTGGGGGCTCCCTTCGAGTAGTTTCAGAGTTGGCACATGCCTCACATAGAGTGCTGAATGTTAAGATGAAGAATGCTATGACAGAAGAGCCCCAGCTCCAGATGACCTGAAGAGAACAGTAACCTTCTGGGTGCCCATGGACAGGACGCCGCTCCCAAGGAAGGGGCATGATGAAACTGGCAATAGCAAACCTATTGCCTCACTTGTTCTGTGACCTTAAGCTGGTCCACATGGGAGCCCCGTGCCTCAGTTTCCCCAGCTATACAATGGACTCCTAGTGGAGGAAACAAAGGCTGGACGAGAAAGCCACATGTTCCTTATCTAGCACAGACCCTGACTCTGATCACCACGAACAGTCACACTCCCGTCCAAACCCAGTCCCGTGGAGCAGCTACTTTCTAAGGTCCCTCATTGCTCGGTGTGGTAGCTCTCTGTAGATATTTACATCTTAATTAAAGTGAAATACAATTTAGACCCCACACCCTCAGCCACAATGGCTTGTGTCTCAAGCGTTCCATCACTGCCTGGGTCTGGTGACTCTCACACTGGGAAGTGTAGAAATCCACAACTCCCGCCAATGCCACTGCAGGCTGTTCTAGTAACATTACCTCACAGGCCCCACCCTTCACCCTCTAACACCTCAGCTCCCGTGAGCCATGCCCACCGTGAGTCTGCCCTTCACACACAGCCTGACAGATAGCTGGGCCTAAAGCATGTCCCCTCACCTCTACAATTACCTGCTGACCATCAGCTCTACTAGGCTGGTGACCGTGTGACAAGAGTGACGGTCAGAACCAGGACACCTCACTTTGTCTTTCTTGCCAACTATTTTAGCTTATTTGCCACGGGTACAGGGTATAATTAATATCGCACGGGAGCCAGCATTGTCATTTTTCAAATCATTTCCCTGGAAATGTTCTACACCTCTTAATGGCCCTGCTAATGCTGTAGCTGTCATGTTTTGGACAGCTGCACTTTTACAAGACAAACTCAATAGCGCCAGGAGACTCTGCAGACTTTTTAGCTCAGAGGCTCAGAGGCCATGCACGCCAGCCGGTAATGGCTAGATGGAAATCTTTGATTAATTTTTTTTTTTTTTTACTCCTTGGTGCAGAGTGTTTCTCAAATGTCACCTCTGAGGCTTCTCTCTCTAGTCACCTCTCCTCGCCTCTCTGCACCCCCATGCCCACAGCCCCTCTTCTGGACCACCTGATACACAAAGGTAAGAGGAAGACAGGCCCAGATCATTGTGGCTGATTAAAGTCAGGACACTGTCCAGAGGTGAACACATCTGGACAAAAGCCAGACCCTCTTGTTAAATGCAACACACTAAGAAAGTAGGGTCCTTCATGCCTGAATTTATCTTTCAGAAATATTTTTTTTTCCTTTCTGACAACTTCTTAATGAAAATTGTTGAATTTCTCCATATACTGGATAAATTTAAGAATGGCAGGAGGAGGAAGGAAGGAGTTATACTAGAAACCTCACAGGGGCTGGGCACTAGACAGAAAAGCTGTACCAATACTTAACAGACTCCAAGGATGACAATGCTTTTGGACAAAGGGGAGAAAACCCCCACTGGATTGTTTTAAGCAGCAACAGAACATTTTGCTGTTGGTTTTTGCAAGTTAATTTTATTTTTCTGAGCTGAGGACATAGCTATTAGTACAGGCAGGCCTGGTCTCATGAAAGCCCTGGGTGAAACCCACTGTACTTCATAAACTGGGTACAATGTGGCACAATTATTACCCCAAAACTCAGGAAGAAGAGGCAAAGTGGATGAAGGTCAGCCTCAGCCGTCAGGTGAGCTCAAAGCCAGTCTGAGCGCTAAAGTGTCTCAGAGATACATTTTTACTGTTCCTCTCATAATCGATGTAAGCTCAGTATCATGGCTAGTGCTCCACGGAACACAGACTGCGTCGTCTGAAGCCTTACCTGGAAGCCCTGTCTCCTGCAGGGGCCTTCGGTCTTAAAAGCATGCTAAAGCTGCAGTAGGGACACAGCTCCTTTCTGAAGGCTAAACAGCGGTGTCAACCCTGTGCCTTTAATACTGCGTTTATTAGTGCTCCACAGCCCGGGGAGAGACCAGCACAACTCCCTCTCACGCTGCGTCTGCAAAATGCTCCAGAAGTCGGACTCATCAGCGAAGCAGCGGGTCCCTTGGTTGAAACCAGCCAGGCCAGAAAAGTGACATGAACAGGATGCTGCTAAACATGCACGAGTGGAAAACGCACACTGTATTCTCTTCTGCATGATTGGCTGCCATTTAAAAGACAATAAACAGCAACTCGAGATTGCTAACAACGTGTCATTTAAGGTTTGCTGTGCCTCAACATCAAGAAAAATCAATGTGGGCTCTACGGGGGCAGCAAGCCCGAGAGCTGAGCTTCGTTTCAGGTCTGTTTGAACTCATTTCCTTTCTCCATGGTTGCCCCCTTGTACTCCCCCTCAGGCGCCCCCTCGCAGCAGGCTGACAGCTTGACACATTGACAGCTCGCACTGAATGACAACTGATTTGTACAAATTTCAAGCCTTATAAATCTACCTGTCACAACAACAACATAAAAGCGCCCAGGCCCAGCAGGTAATTCAGGAAAGCTTCCCTAGACGGCATTTTCTGAAAAGCAATGGCGTGCCTCCTGCCAAAAATTCCAACTATCATCCTTGTATAACTTTGAATAAAAATTCAGGGCCCATTTTCTTGCCAACAGGCTACCAATCGTCTTATTTAAAGATTAAAAAGAGTGAACAGGAGAGAGGGGGGAGGGAAAAAAAAACAGGCACACAATTTCATTTTCTACTGATATGAAAGTCATGCCACCTGCTAGGCCAGGATTACCACACCGTTTTTCTCTCTGGTACACAGAAGGAGTAAATGACAGAGGCTTTTTACGGTATTTAAACAATATCCCAGATTGCAGGACTGTGTCTCACAGTACCTGCCTGGCTCACCTGGGGCCAGGTCTCCTACCAGGGTGAGGTGTGCTCGCCAGTAGGAGACCAGGGTTCAGGGTCCTAGCCACTGGCCATTGTTTCATCTGCCCCAAGATGTCTCCCAAACAAAGGCCTTCAGATGTTTGCAGCCCGGCGTTGACTTTTATCCCAACTGTATGAAGGTAAACTTTCACCAAATGCCCCTTCTATTCAAATCAGCAGCTCCCCGTAGTACTACATCACAGCATCCTTAAGATGAAGGGTCAGCTGCAGGGGACAGTGGGCTTGAGTTCAGGTTTTATAACCAGGTGGAACACTGCAGATAAAACAACCATTGCAAAATGCAGTACACAGGATTCAAAGATGGGAGTGAAGTGAAATACTGGAGGGCCCGGAGAGACAGCTCCACTTCTGACAGTACTTAGCACACAAGCAAGAGGAGCCAAATTTGTATTCTCAGAACCCAAGTAAATTCCCCGAGGTCATGGTGACCTCGTAATCCCAGCCTCAGAAGGCAGAGTTGGGAGATAACTAAAGTAACTGAATCAGTGAGTTCTGGGTTTGATTGAGCAACCTTGCCTCAAAGAATAAGCTAGAAGGGCAATTGAAAATTCCTGATAAGCACCTCAGGCCCTGATGTGCACATATATATGCAGGCACATGCAAATCTGCACACATTCAGGCATATGCACACACATACACATGGAAGACTAAGAACAGGAAAGAGCAGTTTACAGAAAAAGAGGAAGAGGAAGAAGAAGATGAAAAAGAAGAGGAGGGGGAAGAAGAAGGAGGAGGAGGAGGAGGAGGAGGAGGAGGAGGAGGAGGAGTTGTCGTTGTTTCTTTACCTGTACAGATGAAAGCCTTCTAGCATTTTCACTTACTATAAAGAAAAATGTATATGAAGAGTGAGTAACACCACTTTTCACACATAGATTTGCTCCTGTAAACTCTCCACATAAATTCATAGATGGACATAGGGACTTGTGTTTGCCTCTATGCATTAGGTATAAGCATGTGCTGACTCGAGGCTGGGCTGCTAAAGGCAGAGTACAGAAGGCCAAAGATGAACACAAAGTGCACAAGTCTACAACCTGCAAATTTCAGAAGCAAGAACAGTGAAGCAGTGTCACCTCCTCTCTTGAGCAGAGATAGCAGACATAACAGCCATGAACAAGCCCAGGTCCAAAATCCTGGCTCTTCTACCTAGGAGTCATATCACTTGGGACAAGTGGCAAAACCCTTCAGTTTCATCATCCATAGTCAGGGCTTACTCAGGTCAACCACAGAGTAGGAGAGCTAAACACCTCTGTAAAGACAAGTACACAACAAACAGTGTCTGTCCTGTGGTTCACTCACACAATAGATTAGCACACAGAGGGGCATACGCACTGTGGTGGTTTAAATGAAAACGGCCCCCATCAGCTCATAGGGAGTGGCACCATTAGGACTGTCATCATTGGAGAAAGTGTGTCACTGGTGGTAGGCTTTGAGGTTTCAATTGCTCAAGCCAGGCTCAGTGTCACTCTCTCCTCCTACTGCCTGCAAATCTAGTAGAAATAAACATTGAACAAATTAAGCACTAGAAAGAGAAACACACAACCATATCTTTTTCAGAACCCTTGGTGTTCATCGGAGATCGGCTCCAAGACTTGCTCCAAGATACAGGTATTCACAGATACTCAAGTCCTTTTTATAAAACAGTGCCGAACTGGCACGTGACCTCAACATACCCTTTATAAAATCTGAGATCTTAAAACCCAATACAAGGAATGCTACACAAATATCTTCATTTGTAGCTACCGCTAAGGGAATCATGACGAGAAAAGAGTTTGTTTATATTTAGTACATCTGCAGTTTTCTCTACATTATTTTCAATCCCCTAGTTGGTAGGGCAATGTATGTGGAGCATGGGGATACAGCAGCTGACTGTAATTATTTTTCTCTCATAGAGTACAAGCTTCGAATATAGAAAACAGTCAGGGGAGGGGATCAGAAGGGTTCAATCTCTCAAAATAGCATGACCTATTTGGTTAAAATATGCAGATTAGATATCTTTGTGGATGGATTCAATTTCTTCCCCTACCTAATTTTTCAAGAAAATTTCTTTACTCTTCAATTTGCTTCTTCATTAGTACATAATGAATGAAGCCTATTATGTACCAGAAAATAGGTATTCATTTGAAAACACATAATTTGTATTATCTAAACACAATTTACCAGAAGCACTATGAATGTATGGATGATGAGAGAAGAAAAAGTAATTCATATACAAGATATACACACTAATGTGAGAATGTACAGGTCATAGATAAAGAAATAATACTCTGGTCCAAACATAGCTAATACAACATTATCATATAATGAGTAATTTAAGATCTGGAGAAATGATGCCAAGGCTGCTATAAAGGCCATTGTCATCATCAACTGAACTTTGAAATGTAACTGTGATTTTAATTATCCAAATGATATGAGCTAAGATCCACCTTGCAATATTCTTGTTATTAACCTTCTCAAATTGGTTAATGTCAAGAATGACATCAGCCAACCAAACTTCAGCAGCCAAGGAAAGCATGAGCCCCTAGTCTTCCCTTCTGTAATTATTTGTCTAAGACCAGCTGTTTTGACTATGGGCCATGAGTAAATAAGGGTGAATTTAAACTTCACAGGTGTTTCAAACTTTCTAAGGATTTGTATTTCACATGGAGAAGCCAAAATTAAACAAGTTTTTCACATAACAAAAATAATTGGTTTTGCATAAACAGAAACACATGTGTGGTCAATCTTTATACAATGAGATGGAAGAAAAGCTAGCAATAGCCTACAAAGTTGATGTAAATAGTATTTACCTGAAGTAAACCAAGCTTTCCTGTCAGTTTTGATCAATACAATATGATCATAGGAGGAAAAGTGAGGCATGGAGAGCCAAAACCGAGATGTTCAGCTACATGTCATGTTCGACCCAACATTCACTCCTCCATTCCTTCCCACCAAATTAGATTGTTCCTAAGTTAACCCTTCTCTGTTCAACAGCATGTAGCTGTCCTTTAAAAAAAAAAAGGTGAATAATATTTTTGCTAACTAATGTCAATCAATCACCAAGACTCAACAAATATCTTCTCGTCTATGTTCGGCTCCCCCAGCTATGACCAATTAAAGAACTCATATCCACCAAGTTTGCTCTGAAAAGAAACTCAGAAAGCATTTATCTATAAAATTTATGATCTGAATGTTTTTCATCTGTATTTCTGTGTGTGGTCATTACTTGTTTCCCAAGAAGAAAGAGTAGAGCTGACTCAATCATTCAGTCACGTATTGGTCCTGTCTTACCAAGGCTTGTTTCAATATCTCAATAAAGACCGAGTATGAAACTTCCAAATGCTGTCTGCCTCAAACTAAAGGTAGCATTGCCTTGTATCTTAGGATAAAGCTACAACTACCATCACTGAGAAAATAGCTAAACTTCCAGAATTCCTATGCTGAGGCCAAGAGGAGACACCTCTGGTCCTCCAAACAACGCAATAGGAAGAGTGGCTGGTCTTCCACTGCCAATGAAACTTAGCCTCCATTTCCTAGGACTGCAGAATCTATCTTGTCCAGTCTTCCCCCACTGAACAATTTGTCAGAAGACACTTTCCAACCGTCTCAGATCATACCAGAAAAACACACCATGAGTTACCGGGTTAGCCCAAGACTCAACCCATGACCTCCTCAGCAACATCTCCAAGACAAGCCATGCATCCAAAGCCATCAGTCACTTAATCCAGGGCCAGAGTCCCAGGATAAAGATCACGGACAGATAGCCCGGGGGTGGGGGTGGGGTGGAGGATGGCATTCAGAGAGAGCAAGACAAGAGAGCAGGCTGAGAAAGAAGATGCACGCAGCCTCTAGCTTGAACTTCCGTGGACTCAGTAAATTTTTACCTCTTAGGACAGGCCATGTTATTTGTAACTGTCAGAGGGAAGAAAATCTGTAATTGTTAAGGGGGGGTGAGTCCTGTGCAAATTCCTTCCTGTGCAAAGTGAACAGTCAATCACTTTTATAAGGATACCAACAACCGAAACTATCCATTCGTATACTTTCCTTTAGTCAACAATATTACCTTTAGTAATCTGGGGAATGTGCATCCATAAATTACAGCAAGTGTTATTGCATTGCTGAATAAACAGCAGCATTTCCATCAGCAGCAGCAGTGGCAGCCCCACAAAGGTATAACAAACAGACTCAATCATTTTCTTGTCAAGCTCTGCAATGACTGCAGAGTTTACTGCTGGAGATAATGTTGCTTTCCTCAGCATTGTGTGCCAAACTGCAAGCTGCTTATTAAAACAAAACCTCTTTTCCAGAGCAGCGTGAGGTGGATAATCACTTACTGCACTCAAGAAAGAAGAAGAAGAAGAAAAAAACAGGTTTGGTGCCCAGAGGAGGTTAACAATCAGGCATATGTGTTAACATTTGGTTAGTAGAGACTAGTTAGGAAATAAATTAGCCAACGTTGGGGGCAGGGAGAGGGAAGGGGTTGACTTATTGCCGTCTCTGCCCCCAGGTCAGAGGGTGGAGGCGGGGAGACAACTGTTTTCCTGTTGACATCATCCAGCTGGTTTACAATGTGCTCCACAGAACCCACTTGGCATGCTTGATAGGAGCTTTGGCATGGCTGGTTCTGGGGGCTGGGGGCTGGGGAAGATGATGGAAAGGAAATCAGAAATGAAGTGCAGCTTGCCCAGTATCTCTGTGAAGAAATTTTTGGAAGAAAGCAGATTCCAGGGCTAGGAGAGGAGAATAAAGGAAAGGGCCAGGTGGGAAGCAAGTCAACTTTAAGAACCAGGCATTTGTGACTAAACTATTTCTGAAGACAGCACCTATTATTACTCTCAAAGAAATCGCTTGACATAACTAAGCCAGCAATAACACTGAAAAACCATCCTCAATTGTCGTCGCTTAAAGTAGATTGACAGCCATTTTACTGAGCCTCCGGAGCCAGGTAGGCCGAGATGGAGCCTGGGAGGCCTGCCCTGTCAGGAGCGGCGCTGCGAGAGGAAACCATTATTTCTGACTATTGAGCAGCTGCTCCGATACTTTTTTCATGCTTTTCCTTCCCATTTGTATACCCATTACAGGTGAATTAATATCAAAGGAGGCAGAGCCTCTCAGCTCGGCCCCCACCTCCGCTGTCTCGATGCACTGATAGCCTCGTGGTCCCCGGTGGTGGCTGTGGAAGAGGAAAGCCTATACTTTGGATGCTCCTATCTGAACAGGAAATGAGACTCTGAAGACTTTATTATAACTTTGAACAACATATGAGCTTTGACGCCTATCAGCGCTCTAAGGTGAGCCTAAGGAGATAACAAAGGCACACAAACCGACGAGAGCGGCAACTCCAATAACTGTCACTCAACTTTGGAGCTACCAGGTACCCTGCCAGGCCTGTTTCTCCATCGCATGGTCACCCTTCAGAACAAAGGTTCTTCCAGCTCTGCCCACTGCTCTCTGCTACCTTGGAGCCTCTGCCTGGAGCATGTTGGGTTTTTTTTTCCCCCTTTTCTTGGCTTGTTATTTACATTCATGGCTTCCTCTGAAAAAAGACTCCCTCACATGCCATCTCAACTCGCTCAGATAATCACCTCACCTGACACTCTATCATTTAGGAATTCCCTGCTATGCTTATTAGCTGTCTCCCATACCAGAAGGGAAGCCTGCTTACTCAGAGTGGTGTCTCCAGCAGCCACTTAAAAATGATTCCACAGCTCCAGACAAAATATCATTGTGAACATAAATTGAGACCTCTGTCAGACCCAACAGCGGTTTTAAGTGCAAATGAAGAGTCTCAATGAGACGGGTTGTGGGGAATCTCAAAAGATGGGAGGACTTTCAACTAACATCTCCAAGTACTTACAGAAGTTGTTGGTTGTAAGTGACATGAGACATGGGCGTTTTGGTTCTATTTGTTTAAAGTACAAAGATGAAGAGACTTGCCCGTGACATAAACAAAAGAACCTCCGTGGAAGAGTAGACACTCTGGACTTTGGACACACCCTCTGACAGACAGAAACTGGGACACATTGGTCACTGTAGGGAAGCAAGAGCCTACACTGAATTGTGTATACTACTTTTAAATTGTATTTTTACTCGGTGGAGGGGGGAGGGTCTATCTATATGCCATGTAAATGCAGGTGCCCTCTGGAGCCAGAAGAGGGTGTCAGGTTGCCTGGAGCTAGAGTTACAGGAAGTTATAAGCTGCCTGGCATGATGTATAAATGGAATTTAGGTTCCCTATGAGAGCAAATGTTCTTAACCACTGAGCCATCTCACCAGCTGCTGATTTAAAAAAACAAAAACAAAAACAAAAAAACAAAAAAACAAAACAAAAAAGCCCCACAGAGACCCAGTGGTAAAATGGGCAAAGGGCACAACCATGCAATTCATGAGAAATGAAACACAAGTGCCTACTAAATACATAATAGCATGCTTAGCCTCATTTATAATAAGAGATATGCAAATAAAAACACTAAGAAACCCTTTTTTAACCCTACCATACTGGCAAAAATCCCAAAGTTTAATAACACACTCTGTTAGTGAGGCTGTGTGAACACAGGCATGTCCCTATCATTGCTGGTGAGAGTATAAATTAGTTGGGCTCCTGAGGAGTACAATTTGGTAATGTCTATCAAAATTACAAATGCATGGACCCTTTGATCCCATAACTCTACTTCTGGGAATTTATGGGCTCTACAGACATACTTGCAAATACCCGAAGATGACAGTTTAAGATCATTTGTTGCAGCTCTGTCATAACAAAAGGAAGAAAAAGGCATACCGTGGCCATTGATGGGAACTAAATAAACAAATAATGATTCATCCGTACAATGGAACCCTGTGCCTATAAAAAATTAATGAGAAAGCACTCTTTGTACTAAAGGAAAGGGTAAAAAAAAAAAAACAACAGCAACATAGTATGAAAAGGTATTATCTTTCACACACACAGAAACTGGAATACAGATGCCTGTTAAATATATAATCAGATGTTATTATATGTATAATTTTATACATACAGTGATATACCATTTTGCTTCAACATATTATACATAGTTTAATTATATATTTATATATAATATATTCAATCTGCTTAATGCATTTTTAAATGCTCAATTTATGTAGCTTTACTATAATTTTTAATTATACAGTCAACGTTGTTTACGCATACAGTATTTCAAGAAACTGAAAAACCTGAACAAGAAACCAGTAATAGTTACCTTTGGGGGTTGCTATGGAAACTCAAAAAGGCAAGAAAGAGAATGAAAGAGAAACTTTTCATAATCTTTCTTTTTTTCCCCTGGTATTTTGATTTTTTTGCAACAAAGGTCTTGCTTTGTATCCAGATTGGCCTAGAACTCACTATGTAGGCAAGCTGACTTCCACTCCAGGTCCTTCTAACTCAGCCCTCCATGCTCTCCCACATGTGGCTCTTAATTTTCAAATCATATGGGGATATTACTTACTTAAAACTTGAACATGATTTAAAAAAATAATAAACCTCTATCCACAGAGTGTTAGAATATTTTCAAAGTCAAAGCAAATACAGCCGGATAGGATCCATGGATCTTGGAGACAGAAAGTTCTTAGTGAGTTGAGCCCCAGATGGGCCAGACAGGACCACTTCAGGGTAGAACCTCAAACTAGCCTCAAAGCATTCAACAGACAAAGGGCCAAAGCCCCCAGGGCATGTTTTTTTTCTTCTTTGGCCGGTTGCTCGGTTGATAGTCCTGGCAGTGTTCTACTCAGTTCCTGTGTTCTTCTCCAGCTGCCTTTCTACCATCAATCAGCTCACCTTATTGTCCCAGCCCCAGCCAAAAGCTCCCTTTTCACACCCCAGCTAGCCCACAGCTCACTCTTCTCTTTCAATCCCCTTGAAGCATGCTGTGCTCACAGCAGGTGGCCTGCTCGGCAAGCAGTGCTAGCTTGAGGTTATCAGTAAAAGAGAAGAAGATCAAAGGAAAACAGTGTGTATTTACACTAAGTACACACAGGCAGGAACCCTTTACCACTCTCCCTAGCTAGTATCCATGTGTGTGAAAAGATGCTGGAGAGACAAGATTTTATACCAGAAACAGGCTTTGCACATTGCTCCATCAAAGGTCACTGGCTCTGCCTACTGCCCAAATAAAGATATAGGACCAATACACTGAAACCCATTGGTCACACCTCCAACTATGGCTTTTGGACCCAGTGTAAATGGAGACTTGGGAGAAGCATAGCTCTCCGAGTGGCCAGCAACCTCTCTTGTGAGAGTAAAGTCATGTTGCTCTCTAGCCTGAAAAATATGTTTGGGTCCCAGCTCACTCATTTAAGTTACTAATCCTAGATTCCTCCATGATTCAAGCTATTGAAAGACTGAACCAATTAGTCACCAAATGCTTTAGCTATGGCAAGCCTCACCAAAGCAGAGACAGAGGACACAGCACACATTACAGACCCTAAAGAAATGCTATTTAAGCAATTCATTTTATAATGTGTGTGTGTGTGTGTGTGTGTGTGTGTGTTTCTTAGTTTCAAGAATATATGTAGAAGGTTTAATGAAGTGTTGCTAAACACATACATTTAAAGACTTCAATTAAAAGATAATGCTCTTCTTATTATATTGTCTTAAGAGACCTCTAAAATGTTCAGTAGGTTCCCTCAAGTAGACAAAAAGGCGTAAGTTGCATATGAAAGCACAGTATCCTTTGCAAACCACTATTCAAGCTTACATGAATATAAATTCCCTTCTAGCCTACATGCATCCCAGTTCAGGTTCTACACAAATGATTGAAAGGTTATTGGAGGTTTTTTAAATGTATTCTATCATCTCACATCATATATAAAAATTAACTCAGAGTTAATTTTCAAGGGAAAAAAAAAACAAAAACAAAAAAACAAGGTTAGAGAATCTTACCAAACAAATAACTAAATAGCTCTACAGCAAGTCGCAAAACTTCAGCACAGAAAAAAAAAAAAAAAAGTGAAAAAGTAGACCATAGGATGAGAAAGAGAATTACTAATAAATCTTGTATAATCTGATAAAAAGGTTAATCTCCAATATATATGTAAGGAACTCTTATAATTCAATAGCTTTAAATTTTAAAAATAATGCCTTAATATTCCAGGTATAAAATGTGCCAGGGACATCAAATTTTTAACAAAAAAAAAAATAGTCACAAAAATGATGAATAGCACTGACTAGTTTTATGTCAACTTGAGTTATCTGAAAGGAGGGAGCCTCAATTGAGAAAATGCCTCCAAAAAAGATCAAGCTACAGGGCAATTTCTTAATTATTGATTGATTGGGGAGGGCCCACCCATGGTGGGTAGTACTTCCCCTGGGATAGTAGTCTGAATTCTATAAGAAAGCAGGCTGATAAACCAGGATGAGCAAGCCAGTAGGCAGCACTCCTCCATGGCCTCTGCATCAGCTCCTGTGCCAGGTTCCTGCCCTGTTTTGAGTTTCTGTCCTGACTTCCTTCAATGATGACCAATGATATGGAAGTGAAAGCCAGATAAATGCCTTCCTCCCTAACTTGACTATGGTTTCCCCACAGCAATATAGACCTTAAGGAGGACACCAATGAAAAGAGGTGTTCAATGTCACCAATCATCAAGGAAAAGCCAATCAGAACTTGTATTATCTCACTTATGTTGGGATGGCTTGGTGAGAATGCAGGGAGACTATAACTCTGGCACACTCATACTACAGATATCATTACTGTGCAGTTATATGAGAAACAGAGAGGGGGTTCCTCAATAAAATAAAAAAATACATGATTCACCTATTCAGTTTTGGGATCTTTATTCAAACTAAGTGAAAACTGCATTCTGAAGTAATGTTAGGCCTCTCTGGCCACTGTATTCACAGCAGTTAAGAGGTGGGAACCACTTAAGTGTCTATCAACAGATAAATGGATCAATGAATTGTGATGTACATACATGCTGTGAAAACCAGCCTGATTCCGTTTATGTGAGGCATCTAAATCACCAAGTTCCTAGAATGGAAGAGTAAATGAGTAGCTGCTAAGAGCCAGGAGGCAGGAGAGATGGGTAGTTTCTAATCAGTGGACTTGACCTTCCCGATCAACAAAATGAACAATTTCTTAAGATCTGCTGTGCAGTAATATACCTAAAGTTATACACCTAAAAGAAAGTTATATACCTAAGAGAGCATATTATACACCTGAGAGAGGGGGAATGGGAGGAAGAGAGAGAGAGAAAGAGAGAGAGAAAGAGAGAGAAGGAGAGAGAGAGAGAGAGAGTGGAGTCTGGAGAGATGACTCAGCAGTTAAAAGAACTTGCTACACAACTATCTCTGTCTAGTTTCAGGGGATCCAATTCCATCTTCTGGCCTCTGTGAGCACCAGGAATGCATATAGTACATGTATATACATTCAAGCAAACATTCATGTACAATAAAAAGAAATAAATTCTTTGCATGCTAAATTACATTCAAATTAAGCATGATTTAGATCATGTTAAATATTTTTTTTTACAATACTAGTGAAAATTTTAGAAATAAATAAATATTGGAACCAAAGTAGAAATAACCAAAATAACCAGCGCTGGTTAACTTACTTCTCACTCAAAGCTTCCTGTATCAATGGAATCACAAATGCCAATGATAATGTATGAACTATAGACAAACCTATGTAACGGTGAGTGGATGGAGTGACTGTATTTTCAATAACAGGATATTTGGCATCACTTCTCCAAAGTTTGAAAAGAGGTTCAGTCAACATCCACCTTTAGAGATTGAGACAGCAGTCAGTTACCCTGTGCAGTAACCAAGATGGCGAGGAGAAGCATAGGAGGAGACCTGTGGTTCAGGGTACCAATAATATTTCATACCCTGATTCCACACGGGCTATGTAGGTATTTTTATTTTGTAATAATTAATCAAGATGAAAACTTAGGATCATGTGTCTTTTCAAGCATATTAAATATCAGTAAAAATGTCCGTTTTAAACTCTTCATGGGGTGGGGAGAAGCTTACAATTAGTCTTCAGAGTATTGAGTACCTGAACTGCTGGCCCAAAGTTAGAGGGACCCTTAGCGTCTATCATTAGCTCGTGACATGTCCAAATGGATCTTGGGCTACTTGTTAATAATGGAATCAAACGGCACTAATCTCATTATCGCCTGTCAGCAGGGACTGTCAGAATGCTGTTAAGCCATTAGTCACCTGCTACTATGATCAGTCAGTGCCTTGCAAAGCACTGCCCTCCCTCCCCCACCCCACCCCTAAAAAAGAAAGAGAAACAAAACACAGGAGTTACCTCTTTTCCTGTCCTACCCTCACACCAAGTCTTTCACAGCCAAGACCACATGCTTCTGCTTCAATAAGTTGCCCCACCTCGGACCTCTCTGACCTCAAACACCTCCCATTCTCTCAACAATCTATGCATTTATTCACTCACCCACCCTTCTACACAAATATCCTTGGGAATGTCCATTACATTCTGGGCTCAATACAAAATTGAAGAAAGGAGAGTTTCCTTCCTGGAGGTGCTCATAATATCGGAAGGGAAAGTGGTGTGTGAGTGTGTGTGTGTGTGTGTGTGTGTGTGTGTGTGTGTGAGTGTGTGTGTGTGTGTGTGAGTGTGAGTGTGTGTGAGTGTGTGTGTGTGTGTGTGTGTGTGTGTGTGGGTGTGTGTGTTGGGGGGAGGGGGAACCAGGATCACAGATATACCTGGAGAGTAACTATACTGTGGTGGTTTGAATAAGAATAGCTCGAATTGGGAGGTGTGGCCTTGTTGAAGTAGATGTGGCCTTGGAGGAGGAAGTGTGTCACTGGGGGTGGTCTTTAGGGTTTCAAGGGCCAAGCGGGCCCAGTGTCTCTCTGCTCCTGCCTTCTGCAGATCCCGATGTGAAACCTTCAGTTACTTTCTTGTCTGAGTGGTGTTATGCTTCCCTCCATGATGATAATGGACTAAACCTCTGAAACTGTAAACAAGCCCTAAATAAATGCTTTCTTTTTCTAACAGTTGCCATGGTCATGGTCTCTTCCCAGCAATAGGGTATTGACTAAGACAAACGCCATAGTTGAGGAGCAAGGGCACAGACTGTCCTGATCTGATCTTTTTTTCTGCCATTACTCTCCAATGAATCAACTTTCACACAGTTCCAGCAGCACAGAAGATTCTACTGATGTAAATAATTTCCAACTCAGCTTGGCTAACAAACTGTCTTCTCTTAAAAACGTAATGAACACACCTTCAAAGGAAAAAGAAAGGTTTCCAAGTACATTTTTAAAGAAGCTAAAATCAAAGCCTAGGAATCCATGTGAGCACTAGATCTCGTACCAGCCAATGGTCTGGTAGTTTAATCCCTCAAGGGATATATCATGTATCTCTTGGTCTTTCTAGGATAGAGGATTAGAATTATGAATGCTACGTTAACCTGGACATCTCAGGGTTTCCAATGGGAGCTGGGGGGATGACAAGGAGTTATCTACCAGACTGGAAAAACAAGAAAGAAGCAAGCTGCTTCTGGAGGCTCTGGCTGAAGCAAGAGCTCAAAGCCTCCATGAGTCATGGTATTTGAAATCCATGTTAAGAAATAGTATAAAAATGCTGTATGACCGTTGAAATCTGCCCTTGTTTGTTTTTTCATAAATAATGATCTTTATACAACCCAGGCCTCATGTGACAACTCTGGAGAAATAGAAACTCATGACTGAAAAGTTTGTGGAGGAGCCAAATGTTCACATTCAAAGCAATAAGCTCCTTTGAGTTTCTCAGAATCAAAATTGCAAGAAAGCAAGCTCTCAGTGAGGTGGATGATGGGGAGGATATACTGGTTTTGTACTGGACAAATGAAGAATTCAGGAGACTAGAAGATGTACATTAGAACTCTAGAGAGCAAGAAAGAACCGTCAGTAAATACAAAGCCCACTATGGCCCATCAATGAGGAAAAAGGAAGAAGTCATCGAACGAAGCACAGAGAGTTACAAAAGCACATGCTGAACGGAAAGGCAACCCCAGTGCAGCTAACCTGAAAGCTTAATGGGGTCCTAGTACTGGGAACTTTGTGGTTTGTGATGAAAAGGTTGATACTAGACTAGAAAACCATCTTGAGAAGGTCACATCTAGGCTTGCTACTTTAGGAAACATGGATCCCTACAAAAGACAAAAAGCAGAGGAAAGTGCAGAAGGGAAAGGAGAGGGAAAAGGAGAGGGAAAGAAGAGCTGGGTTTGGGGTGACTGCTGGAGAGGGCTAGAACAACCTAAAGCACAACCAGTCAACAAACAAACAAAGAAGGGCGGAGTGATAGAAAATGATATATAAAAATAGCATGGATTAGTCAACCAATCATCAGAATCCAGTTTTCAGGTTGGATAGATGGCTCATTATGTGAAGTACTTACTGTATAATCAAGAGGATCAGGTCCCCAAAACCCTATATAAAAGTCTGGTATGACCATTCATGTCCAAAAGCCAAGGACTGGGTCAAGAGGCAGAGCCAGGCAGATTCCAGGGGTTCAACAACTGGCCAGCCTAGCTAAAATGGCAATCTTAAGGATTAGTTAGAGACCCTGTCTCAAAAAATCAAGGTGAAAAACAATTCAACATTGTCTTCCAGCATAGTCTGCATATCTGTGGGCATGCACGCAGAGGCAAGTAATATACCATACCCATATGCACACACAAAATTCATAGTTTTCTAGTAAGCAAATCCAGAAATACTAAAGTGGATAAACTTGTCTGATAATAATCCAAAAAACCTATTTTAATCAATAATTTTAAACCAAATAAAGAAAAATAATGGAATTTAGAAAGATGACACAAGATGTAAGTGGGAAATAAAATCTCTCAATAAAGAGAGCTTTTTAATCTTGGAAATGAAGCACATGAAAACAATTAGTAAACCAACCAAATAAGAGGAGTTAGTACATGCCTAAATAAATAAAAAATACGTTGTAGAACAAGTTCAAAAAAAAAACACAAAAAGTTGAGGTAATTGATTAAATCATATCAGATGATAACAGAATAAAGTTTCAAGAGAAACTACAGAAGCTATAAGCACATGTGAAAATTGAGAAATGCAATTATGAACAATCGATTTTCCAGTGAATAAAGCAGGGGAAAATCTTTAAATTCCTTTCATCAAATGAACATGCAAATATAACATATAAGAATCTATGAGATACAACAAAGGCAACTATAAAGGAAAATTTTGCAATAAAGGAAAATTTTGCAACCATAAATGCCTACATCAAAATATCCAAGAAAGAAACTCTCCTTTGAGGAATAAGACCCACACTTGCATATGTCCTACTTGCTATAATCTACTTTTAGAAGCTCACACACATGCTTATTATGTTTATCTTACTTTCTTCTGAGCACCTCTTTCTCTTTAGCCCTTGCATTTAAGCCTGAATTAACGTACTTTATTAAACCTCAAGTCTGCTTTATGCTTCATTCATGTTCACAGGTGTGTCTTACAGGTACAAAGAGCCTCACTAAAATACTTACAAACTGCAAACTAGAGAGACAACTCAGCAGATAAGAGCATGTGCCACCCTTGCAGAGGACTTAAGTTCAGTTCCTCGCTCCAACAACAGGCAGCTGACAAACACCTGTAACTCCATATCTAGGGGACCCGATGCCCCTTCTGGCCTCTATAGACACTACATTCACATGCAGAAAGCCTCATACATATACCCATGTGCACACAATTAAAATTAAAACTGTTTTAAATACCTGAAAAATGAATTGAACAATAAATTTAAAAGATTACACCCAAAGATGAAATTGATTTCATTTCAAGGATTCAATGATGCAAACTAATGAATGTAATATTGCATTTTAATAGAATATAGGACGAAAATCATATAACTGTCTTGACAGCTATAGAAAAAAGTCATTGGACAAAGTTGAGTTTCCATTCATAATAAAAGTCCTGAAGAAAGTAGGTCTACATGGATGATACCTGTACACCCTAAAGACTCTGACATACTCATACTCAGTGTCATAGGGAAAAGCCAAAACTCTGTCTTCTAATCATGAATGAGATAAGGATGTCCACTGCCATCACTGTTATTCAATATAGCTCTCGAACATTCATAATTAATGAAATGAGACAAAGGAAAGAACTAAACTATTTAAACCGAAAGTAAAGAAGTCAAATTATATCTATTTGCCTATGCTATAAACCTATACATAAATCCTAGAAACTCCATGAAAGACTTTTATATGTAATAAACTCAGCCAAGTAGCAGGATGCAAAACTCAACTTTCAAATATCAGGTCTTCTTTAATAAACTCATTAAATCACAAAATCAGAAAGCAATCCCATTCACAACAGAACAAAACAGCACACACACACACAACATCTAGGAATGAATGTATTTGAATATTGATACTAAAGTTTCACTCTACAAACCAGTGAAACTATAAAACACTGAAGGTAGGGGGAGATGAAGAATCTAAAAAACAGAAATATCTTCTAAGTTCATGTTCAGAATTAATACTATTAAAATTCTCAAATTACCAAAAGCGAACAATAAATTGAATGCAACACACATCAAAATCCCAAGGTCATTCTTTGAAGAAAAGCAATGCTAAAACTAATATAGAAATACAAAAGAACATGAATAGCCAAAAATAATGTTGAAATGGAAATAGCAATGTTGTAAATATTGCAATACTCAAATTTCAAATTATACTACAGAGTCAAAGTCATTATATGAGTATAGTATTGGCACACACACACACACACACACACACAAAACAGACATGTGTACAAATGAAATGTACAGAGAACCCAAAAATAAACCCACATAACAACAGGTATCTGATTTTTGGCAAATAAATAAAACACAATATTAGAGGCACCAGAGCCATTTTAGTAAATAGTACATGTAGAACTGGACATCTGTATGTAGAAAACAGAAATTACATCCCTCATTCTCTGCACCAAAATCAACTCAAAATAGAGCAGAGGCCTTAATATAAGTCCTGAAACTTTTTGAAACAACTAAAAGACAAGAGGAGGGGGAAGTTCAAGATCCAGATAGATGAAAAGGAGGAATGCCTACAAAAATAATAAGAAGCACAAGCTTCAACAACAACATTTGATGGGCATGTTCAATAGAATATGAGATACAAGCAAAAGGGAGGGAGGATGAGACTTATGCTACAACCTAATAAGAATTACAGAAAAAAATGAAGCAAAGGATATGACTGAGAAATAAAATAACTGAAGGTTTTCCAGACCTGGGGGTAGCAGTAAATATATAAATTCTGAGATTGCTGAACCCTAAAGACTTTAAATAAAACAAATACATACATTGACATAATGCGTTATAATTTTAAAACTGTATATCTTTTATTTCTCACAATTCTAGAGACTTAATCCCACAATGAAGATTACAGCAGATTCAGTTAGTAATGAGGCTCTCTTCCTGGGTGATAGGTAGCTGCCTTCTTGTCATGTCTTCATGTCTCTTTGCAACATGTTTTAGAGAGGGTGACAACTCTCTAATATTTCCACATGGTGGTGATTTGAATATGCTTGGCCCATGGAAAGTGACACTATTAAGAGGTGAGGCCTTGTTGGAGGAAGTGTGTCACCGTGAGGATTTGCTTTAAGGTCCTATTCTCAGGCTCCGCCCAGTGCAGAAGAAACCCTCCTCCTGGCTGCCTGCAGAAGAGAGTCTCCTCCTGGTTGCCTTAGGATCAAGATGTAGAACTCTCTCGGGTGCTCCAGGACTATCTGCCTGCATGGTGCCATGCTTCCCATCATGATACTGAACTAAACCTCTGAAACTGTAAGCCAGCCCCAATTAAATGTTATCCTTTATAAGAGTTGTCTTGGTCATGGTGTCTCTTCATAGTAATGAAGCCCTAAGACACACTTCTTTTTTTGTTTGTTTGTTTTTCTTTTTCTTTTTAAGATTTATTTATTTATTTATTTATTTATTTATTTATTATATGTAAGTACACTGTAGCTGTCTTCAGACACTCCAGAAGAGGGCGTCAGATCTCGTTACGGATGGTTGTGAGCCACCATGTGGTTGCTGGGATTTGAACTTCGGACCTTCGGAAGAGCAGTCGGGTGCTCTTACCCACTGAGCCATCTCACCAGCCCCTGTTTTTGTTTTTCAAGACAGGGTTTCTCTGTATAGCCCTGGCTGTCCTAGAACTCACTTTGTAGAGCAAGCTGGCTTTGAACCCAGAAATCCACCTGCCTCTGCCTCCCAAGTGCTGGGATTAAAGGCATGCACCACCACAACCTGGCTTAAGACATACTTCTTATAAGGACACCAGTCTTGTTGACTTTAAGACCTACCCCAACAACAGCGTTTAACCTCAATTACTCCCTAAATCCCCTTCTTCTCAAAGGTCCTTACTATAAATATAGTCACAATTGAGTTAGAACATTGACTTAGGAATATGGAGGGTAGAAGAGGACACAGTCCAGGGCAAAATAAAATAATGTCATCAAAGTACTCAGAGGGGAAATAAAACTATCAGGTACAATTCTACACCCAGCTAAACTATCCTTATCCCTCAGCCATAAATAAAAAGTTTAATACTTTAAGGTAAAATTAGAAAAATTCCTCCATGAGCTATTTCTCAAAGGCCTACAAAACTAACAATGTCCTCAACAGAAATTGAATCTAGGCATAATGAATTAAAGAAACAATAAATCAACTCAATTTATAGGACAGTCAATCAATACCTATTGTGTCCTCTCTCCCATGCTAGAAAATGTTCAAATTTCTGGGGATGTAGGAATGAGTAAAACAAGACCCACAATTTGTTATATATAATCAGGTAAAAATTAAAGTGGAAAATATGCCAGGTAGGGATAGAGGTCCTGTGTTGCATGATATTAAATCTAAATAGGAAGTATTTAAAATAATAATAATAATAATAATAATGTCACATTTTGAGAGTTTCACACTCACATCTGCAAATGACTAGCTATCCAAGCAATAATGATTATTTTGATCATATGGGGTAGGAGGTTTAGAAATCAGAACAGGAGAACCAGAGTCAAGTTTTCAGGATTTTACATAATCTCTGCAGGCTGTTCCTCTGCCACCCTCAGTGTGGCGGCCAACAGACAATCACAGAGGTAAGAATGTAGGCTGGAGTCCCAAAAATCCAATAATAAAGAAAGATCCATCTCTCACATGTACCTCTTCTTAAAAAGGAAGTTGCCTTGATTCTCTTTCTCAGGTTTCCCCTTTGTGCTGAGTAGCCCAGGACCACAGCCCATGTCTAAGTTAATCATAGATGGGGGAATGGGACTTTAATATCAGTCTTGGAGCAGTACAAGCAGAATCTCCAAGGCTATGTGATGTGGAGAGAGAGGGAAACACTAAGACAAAAACCACAGCTTTTCCACCAAGCAAGAAAAGACATGTGTGCTGGGAAGACCACAATTTTTTTTTTTTTTTTAGAATTTTTCTCCACTTGTCATCTGCCTCAACACTTGCCATACAGTGGTAAAGACATGACAACGCAGTCATCTCTGCACACAGTATGGCAGAGTGTAACACTGGGAAGATTTTACTTGATTTAATGCTCTTCACAAATTCAACCACTTCAGATAAACCCCATAGCATGTTAACTGATTGATATCTCTATTTCATTAATTCAGTAACCAAACAAGGAAGTTGCATCCAACTGCTTCCAAAGTAATCCCTGAGAATGCCACATCTGAGCTTCCTGTGTAGCCTCTCTGTCTCTGTCTCTGTCTCTCTGTCTCTGTCTCTGTCTCTCTCTCTCTCTCTCTCTCTCTCTCTCTCTCTCTCTCTCTCTGTGTGTGTGTGTGTGTGTGTGTGTGTGTGTGTGTGTTACATAGCCATTTCCAGATTAGCTGAAATATCAAAAACATATATTTTCATAACTAGCATTTCCAAATTATTTCAACATTACCATATCACAGGGAGGTTAAGGATGTGATTGGCTGAGGTAAATTAAATGCTTTCATTTCTACAATGAGAAATTGAAGTTATGATAATGGAATGTTAGAGCCAAAAGAGACTTTTTGGAGAGTATTTAATATAACTCCCACATTTTGCAAATGAGACTTCATATAAGTCAGTGCCACTGGGGCCGGCAATGAGGTAAGAGAAGCTTGTAAATGTGGCTGTTAACATATTGTCCTAGAAACAAGGGTATGATGCCCCCATTCAGCAGTGGTCAGTCTGGGTGATGAGCCACAGACCCCAATTTTACATTCCTTTCAGTTTCTCTTGAATACTCTGTAGCTCATCTAGGTATCCTAGTATTAAAAGCTCCTATAATTGAATGTAGTTAGCATAGTTGAAATAAGACATTGTGCCTATAACTTACTTTACCATTATTTAGATGTAGTGAACAAGGGTATTCATGTTTCTCTACTCATTGATCTTCCTATCATTTCTTACCCAATCAATATAAATTTAAGAAATACTGGACTGGTGAGTTAGCTCAATGGGTTAAAGGGTTAGATACCACGTCTCATGACCTGAGTTCAATTCCTAAGACCTATAAGCTAGGAGAGAACCAACCCTTGTAAGGTGTCCTATGACTTCCACATACAAGCCATGGCACACATGCATGTACACAGTAAGTAAATAAATAAATAGATTGGTTAACTATTTTTTTTAAATTCTACCCATTTTAGAAGTAACTCAAGAAGGGCTAAGGATGTAGTTCAGTGGGTGGAGCACTTGCCTAGCATGCATAAGGTTCCATTCTCCAACACGCACACACACACACACACACACACACACACACACACACCACAAGCCAGGAACTTCATAACATAAACTAGAAATGGATCACCTGTGCCTTCTCCCTTCTTCACTCCTATTCCCTCAGGTCATATTGTATGTGATCCAAAACTAAACAGACCTTTCTGATGGGACATCTGCTCAGTCTGAATTACCATGAAGGCTCCCTCCACCAGCAGAAGGAACATTGGCTATATCTTTACTAAAATCCATTACCATCAACAAAAGAGATACAATCTCTAAAGACAAAAGCATGAGGCTTCTCACAGACTAGCTAACCAGTCTCATCTCAGTGGCTTCTGATAATCCTTTCAAGTCACCTTGATCTCATTGGTGCTAAACCAGAGCACTTTGGCTGGGATAACACTGAAAACAACACCGGGTCTTTTCTTCAGACACTCCACTAACTTGGATTCCCTCCCACCTCCCTTTAGCTAGGTAAATAATAGCTTAATGTGTAGTGTCTGCTAGGTGAGATTAAAATGGAAAATGTTTTAAGGACTTATACTCCATGTCTTTTATACTGCTGTAGATTTATGAAAATTTTATATTTGAGTCTATATTACTATAGATGCTAAACTGACAGGGAAAAATAACCCAAATAGGCACATTAATAAAATGTGTGAGGTTTTTTTGTTTTTTTTACCTATCTTACTCTCTCTTTTAAAGAGCAAAGATAAACATAATTAAATGATAGAAGTCATTTTCAACTCTTGAAGTAGATTAACTAGTAACACCAGATTATTTTTTTAATGTAGTAGCCATTTCCTTCTTGCCTAGAAAGCCCAGCATTTCCTTCAGACGTAGCTGCACAGCGCTCCTGCCCTTATACTTTTAGCCTTGCCCCCTCACCATGGCTACTCTGGCACGTTTCAGACAAAGGTGATGTAAGAGCCTTCAGAAATATGCCTGCCCACTGCAGAGAGCCAAGACAATACACAGAAAGAGCACTAAGAATTGTGGGCATATGCCAGGAGAGGCCCTGTGAAGAACAGACCTGCCCTGGGGTAGGAGTGCCAGCATTAATCCAAGTCACTCAAGTGGGCCCCAGCAGTAACAACAAAGAGGCTCTCAGCACCCTTCCAACAATGCTTTCTCACGGGCAACCATGAACAAGAGCTTTAGAAGTCCACATTCATCTCAGAGGTGGAGGCAGCCGTGGAATCAGTCACACCTGCCAGTGAATAGCACATAACAGCTGTACAGACCCAAGTGAGTTATTGGGTCTTGGGCTCCCATCTCCCCAGAAGCAATCTGTGGAAGTTCTCCAGCCTGTGTGCCAACTGAAAGGAACTTAAACATGCAAGTGATTAAGGCTATTAATTGTGTCATTTTCGAGCATTTAACGACCATAACCAATACTAAGAAGCTGGGAGCACTCAGCTGCTGCATTCAGAGGCCTGGCCCTAAATTTCAACCCCCATTGACATGTTCCATCCTGTGTCTCCCTCACCCTGAGCTGCTGGATGTGTGTTCTCACTTGCCTGAAGAAAGCTATTAGTGGAAGGGGCCGACCTAAGACTCAGGCTGCGGACTCCCCCAGTCCAGGGTTCATTCTTACTGCAAGGTTCTCTAGTTGTCATTCAACAAGAAAGGGACATTCAACAACTGCAGAGTAAGTCTGAGGTATCCAGTGGACTTCCCCCAACATTTAGTTTTATGAACTTAACCTGCATTTACTAAGTACCCACTGAGAAAATCTAACTCCATGCAAGATGCTAAGGAGATATAACAAACATAGTCTGTGGAATGTGCCCTCAAGGAAATTATGTTCAGGACCGGGAGGCAAAACTAACATTATACTAACAACCATCACTCAACAGTATGTCTTAATTCACATTCTGAGCAAAGTATCGCTAAGTGCCTTCATAGAAGCTACAGTGAGACAGAGACTCTGTGCGAGACAGTAAGTAGGTGAATCTAGAAGCTGAAGGCCCTTGGAAAACACTACTGAAGTAGCCATGTTCAACCACCCTGGCCAGTGACTCTTGCCATCCCCCCTACACACACAAACACATTGCAATCTCTCTACTCTCAGCTTAAAACATAGAGCCCGGAGCCAGGTGTGGTGGCGCACGCCTTTAATCCCAGCATTCGGGAGGCAAAGGCAGGCAGATTTCTGAGTTTGAGGCCAGCCTGGTCTACAAAGTGAGTTCCAGGACAGCAAGGACTATAAAGAGAAACCCTGTCTCAGAAAAACAAAAAACAAAAACAAAAACATAGAGCCCGGACTGAAACACAGGATTCCAGGTGCAGCTTTCCTCCTCTCTCAAGACAATGTGCTTGTGTTGCTGAACCTACAAAACTCAAGAGTGTTTTAAATACTCACATTCCTCATGTTTGTTGCCAAATAAAAATGAAAGCCTTTCTCTCCTAGAATTTCCTGTGTTTTGTTAATTCCACAATTGGATTCAAGTGCCACGTTCCTAAACTTTAGCACTTCCAAACTTACCAACAGATTCTAGCTGATAAAATAATATGAACCTTACAATGAAAACTCATGATTTCATATCTGAATCTTCTGCCCTTCCAAGCTCTATCTCTCACAAGTATAATGATATATATGTTGTCCTAATTTGCTTTCAGGGGCCTATAATAAACACCATGTCCAAAAGCAATTTGGAGAAGGAGTTTATCTCATGCTACATGTCCAGGTATCATCACTGAGGTAAGTCTAGGAAAGTTGGGGCCTCAGGAATCTAGAGGCAGGAACTGAACCAGAGACCATGGAGGAATGTTCCATACTGCCTTGCTCCCTTGTTCATACTCAGCTACCTTTTAGATACAGCCCAGACCCATCTGCCTAGGGAATGGCACTGCCTATAGTGGGATTGGCCTTCCTTCATCAATTAACAATCAAGAAAATTCCCCATAGATGTGTAAGAAGCCAGTCTTATTGAGGCAATTCTTTAATTGAGGTTTTCTCTCTAGAATTGACTCTAGATCTGTCAGGTTGACAGCTGAAGCCAACACATACCTTATTGGTCTTCACATAAGTCAGTAGTGAGGAAAGTTTGCCAAGAATCAGGTACTAAACCATGGTCTATGGGCAACCACAAGAAGATTACTAGTTCCAAGTGGGTACTGTCAAATGCTATGTTGTTTGGCACAAATCAGACTGAGTGCTTTTTTTGGACTTTAAATGATTTTTTGGCTTAACAGAGTTATTTCCCTATTGTCATGGTTTGAATATGGAATGTCCCCTATGGGCTCAGGGTTTGAAGACTTAGTCATACTAGCTTGGGAATCTGTGAAACCTTGAAGACACAGAGGCTAGCTAGCTGACACAGGCCGTTTAAGAGTGTACCTCGAGGCTTATGGTCTTGATTCATTTCCAGCCAGTTCTCCACTTCCTGGTCTACCAAAATGTAGACCATGTTGTCTGTAGGCCTCAGGAACTGATGTGCAGCAAGCAGACAGAGGAACTTAAGAGTTATGAGCTAGAGAATTCCTGGAATGCCAGAAGTAGAGGTTTAGAACAGACTGCTGATGGAAATCTTGCCCTACCTACAAGATGTTCAAGGATAAAGATGGATAAGGGAATGGCCAACCAAATGGCTGGCCCTAATTGAGACCCACCAATGGGAGAGAGCCAACCCTTGACTTTATTATGATACTCTGCTATGCTTGAAGACAGGAGCCTACCATAATTTTCTCCTGAGAGCATCATCCAGAAGCAGATGGAAACCCATGCAGAGAGCCATGGCCAAACCTCAAGTTGAGCTGGAGAGTCATGTGGAAGAGTAGGGGATAGAAGTGAGCAAGTCAGGGCTCAAGGACACCACAAGACCTACTGAGTCATCTAACCCAGGCCCATGGGGGCTCACAGGGACTGAACCACCAACCAAAGGAAATGCAGGGGCTGGACCTAGGCCCCCTACACATTTGTAGCAGATGTGCAGCTTGGCTTTCATCTGGGTCCCCTAACAATTGGAGTGGGACCTGTCTCTGACTCTGTTACCTGCCATTGGATCCTCTTTCCCTAGCTAGATTGACTGGTCAGGCTTCAGTGAGAGAGGCTGTTGCCAGTCCTTCTGTGACTTGATGTCCCAGCGTATGCAGGTACCCAAAGGAGTGGAGTGTCCCCTTCTCCTCAGAGAAGAGGATGGGTTAATTGGGGAAGAGAGTTGTGAGGGTAGGACTGTGAGGAAAGAAAGGGGGCCATGACTGGGATGTAAAGTGAATGAATGAGTGAGTGAATGAATAAATAAATAAATAAATAAATAAGAAAGAAAGGCTGGCATTTCTAGTCATTTCAGACAGGATCATGGACAAAAATGTCTGGGACTATGCATACTTTTGTATAATATTCTGTCACAGTGATAATAAAAGAAACTTGGATGTGTCAGTCAGCAAAAAAGTAAAGAAAACCATAGAAGACTGAGGACTGCCCTATCTTCAGTGAATCCACACTGACTCAGTGATGGCTGGTTCACCATCCATCCTTGTCACAGTGTGGATTAGATTCTCATTCTAGATTCAAAAAGCCATCTTTAGTTAGTAGGTGAGAATCAAAGACAGGAAGAGACCTTGAGTTTGGCTAACCAAAGACCAGTGCAGAGAGCACATGCTGACAGCTAGAGGCAGGGCCTGGTACATGAGTGAGAGATGCCATAAAGGCTCCACTGAGGAGATGAGAGACTCAGGGACAGGGAGAAACGATGGAGCACTCTGGAACAGAGGAAGGATGTGATGAGAACATGAAGGAAGAACAAGAGTGAAGGACTAGAGACAGCAGCAGACGGCAGGCAGGATTATAAATATCTGTTCCCGGAAAGGAGCTAAAATACCCTGATGTAGCGACTAAGAACATTAGACAAATGCTGAGAGAGAATCTGGTGGCTGATTACACAGAGAAGGAAGCAAGGGAGGAGTCTGTGATGGCAGCTTGTTATTCAGTAAGGAACACCAGGAGGACAGAGCCCTGGGCAGTAGAAAAGATTCAGTGGTTTGGACAGAGTCCTTGAGATCCCAGAACTCGGCACAGTGTGGAACAATCCAGAAGCTAAGGAGAACTGTGCGAGTGAACCTGAGGAAAAGGTGGAGGGAGTTGGAGACAACTGTGGCGTTTTCAGTACTTTACTGCTGCTAAGAAGAAAAGGAGGCAGAAACTTACCCAGAGAGAATGGGGATGAAGGATGACCAGCAAGGTATAAAAGATATTTAGATAAATATATGCAAAGGACTTCAAGCATGCTTGCATCAAAGCCACGTGAGCCCTTCAAGAAAGTGCCACAGATCACTCAGGAGTGTGCCCAGAGAGGCTTCTGATTCAGATGGTCTGTCCGTGACAAAGTCCACAGTGTCACACCTTAAAAGCTCCCAAGCAAGAGGGAGCTGCGGGTGGGTCAGCCACTCAGTGACCAAGGTGAGGAGGCCCAAGCAGGTACTCGGAGGCAGTGCGTAGAAACTCCACTTCCCGAGTTTGGAGAAGAGAAGAATGATCAATGGACCAGACTATATAGATTTGAATACATAGAAATTAAGAATCAAAGGAAGAAAGAAACTCCTCTAGTTTTTTAAAAGTCCTCTGCCAAAGACACTCCGCCTGGGAGCACCAGTTAGTTGGATAAGGGAGTTTGGGTACACAATTTCAGTTCCTCTGTCATTCCTAATCGGCCCCAGAGATTGAAAGTTTAAAGGTAGGGTTTCAAAATAAAGTTAATCAGCAGAGAAAATAAGCATACCTCTTTATGACCCCCTTTAGTGCCCGGGTCACCACTCCCCATTGCTCCATGCTGATACTTCTAGTGTTCTGCCCCCACAATGCACTTCCCCATAGCCAAGCTTCACAACTCAACTCCACCACACCTTTCTGATTAGCACTTGCCCTCTGCTGACAGATTTTACCTTCGGCAATGCCCCCAGCTATGGCAGCAAGAACAAGTTAAGGAAATGATTAACCAACCCGCTCTTCCTGAGCAGCACCCAATCAAGAAGCAGAGGACAGACTCTCTCAGCCAAAGGCCCCAGGGAAATGACTTGGTATGAAGCATTTGTGTCAACTCATGGAATCACAGCAATGTTGAGAAACCCCTTATAGATAAGCAAAAGGCTGGCCTACCGAGCTGACCAAAACCACAGATCCCCAGTCTGTAAGCCTTGCAGGTGCAAACCCTCCACAGGCACCCAAATAACTCATCTTATTTACAAATGTCAAAGAAATTCTGTGATTTTCCCAGGGAATCAGATGTACATCTGAAATTCTAGTTCATCTCCTTTCAAAGGGAGCTAGCTGGGTTAGGAAGATAGCGGTGTTGTCTTGCAAACATGAGGACATGAGTTCATCTCCAGGACCTATAAAAAAGCTGGGTGTAGTGGGGCATAATCTTAATCCTAGCCCAAGGTATCTGAAAACAGTCAGATTCTGGGAAGCACTGACCAGGCTAGACCACTTGGTGAGAGACTTGAAGGATGACAGCCAAGGACTTCCACAGGTCATGCATGCATGCATGCATATGCATATGCATCCCCTGACACGAACATGCATGAATACACACATGTGCATGTGCGCATACACAAAGATCTAAGGCGGGAAGAAGCATAAAGCTAAAGACAATGCAGCCACCAAATGCAGGACTTGAGTCAATGAACACATTGCAGGCTCCCTTTGTGCTATCCAGTGCAAATCTGTACAGAAACACAGAAAGGTTTTTTTGTTTTTGTTGTTGTTTGTTTGTTTTTTTGCTCTCCTAGCAAAGTAGCTACAAATAGCATCCTCTGTCACAATGTTGGTATCCTCTTGGTCATCCCTAAGTTCACATTGCTTCACTCGTCCTGGATTTTCAGACAGGGGCTTTAAAAACCTTTTGGCAGAGGCCAGACAAATCAGGAAGGAGGGGGAAAGGGCAGAAAATCATCCTCTATCATCTAATTTAGTTATTTTTCCAAGTTGGATGATAGTCCTTCCTGGGGAGGAACGGCCTGGGAGCCTGAGTGACCCCCCCCTTCAGTGCACATCCCTCATTCATCAGACACTAACAAACATTCTGCTGGTCGCCCCCTCTAAGCCTGGGCGTGCCCTGCAGAATTTAGATGTCACTTAGTCAAGTCATCCAGGCCAAGCCCTCCACAGCATCATTCTGAAAGGACACAGCTAAACACCTGCCCTGCAAACCTCTTGGGGTCCCTGCTGGAATAGAGTGGAGCGCAACAAATCAGGGCACAGTTCTCCACATTGTGAGGCCTTGAAAGCAGGGATAAGTAAATGGGCTTAGTGAAAATAGGAACCACTTGCTTACAGGTGGGAGAGACAGAGCCAGGCAAAGCAGGCATCTTGCTCTCACTTCATTCCGGGCTTCACCTGGTTGTCAGTACTGAAGCAGAACCTACCTGACTCAGCTCCAACTCAGGCCAAAGGAAACGGAGGCCAGACACCCTGGACTCAGCAGAAGCCACATCCCATGACTGTCTGTCCCATCCGGTCACTTCTCTTCTCTTGCAGGTCTAGCACACACATCCCCACTCTATCTGAGGTCCCAAGACATTGGAACCTGAGGTTCCAAAGCCGCCAAAGGCATGCCTGAGCACCACACAGCCAGGCTTTCCTGGGGCATTTCAATGACATGCCCAGGCTGTTAACACTTAGTGTAATGACTGCTGTGGCTGCAGTCTGACGTTTTCACCAGCCTTCAGTTTACCCACTATGGTCTGTGTTCCTTTGCCCTCCTTTCTCTCCTTCTGTTGGAGAAATTGGGTGGAGTTTTCTTAGGATTTCATTTTCTACTATCTGTTGGCTTCTTTTGCTCTACCTCTTATGGAGCATTTTAGGGACCCAGGCTCACAGTAGGTGATCACAACTAGACTAATCTGTTTAAAGTCAATATACCACCCATGTAAAGGGAACAGCAATGAAATAAAAATAAAACAGTGTAACAAAATGCTCTGTTACCGCGTACCTAGACTCTAATACGTTTATCATGTGCCGTATGCCCATGCTCTCTATAGATGTCCAAGTTAGGGAGGTAAATAGATAATGTTTTGGAGAAATCAGGGGAAGTCACACTTACATTTCTGTCATCAGATGCTCTTCCTTGCTCCTGGGGGTGACTTCCCATTCCTCAGCCTAAAGACCTTCCTCTGCCCTTGCTTGGCATGTGGGTGATTAATTATCTTAGTTTTCATCCTTGGGAAAATGTCTTTATTTCACCTTTAGTCAGGAAGGGTGCCTTTGCCAGGTAGATAGATAGTTCTGGATTCACATGGAACTGGTTTGAGTGTGGGTTTCCCTATAAGCCTTATCGAGATGCTGTCCCACTAAGTTCTGCCCTTGAAGGTTTTAGATGACGCCCTTACATCTAGATAGATTCTCTGTAGGTGTTTCAATCTCTGTTTTTCCTTTTTGTTTTTGTTTGTTTGTTTGTTTGTTTGTTTTGTTTCATTTTAGGGATTTTGTTAAGCTGTGCCTAATCTGTTTTCTTTCTTTTGTGTATGTAAGTACACATGTATGCACATGCCTGTTGAAGCTAGAAGTCGACCTCAAGTCTCCTTTTTTAGGAACCGGCCACTTGACCTGGGAGTTTCCATAGGTTTTTCAGCTATGTTGGCTGACCAGTAAGTCTCAGAGATGCCCCTGTCTCCCATCCCCCAGATACGGGATTACAAGCATGCAACACATACATGGGGCTAGGGATAAACTGAGGGCTTTGAGCTGGTCAATGGGCATTTTACTAACCAAGCAATCTCCACAGCACACATACTCAAGTTTCTTCCCCCTCTCTGCCTCCCCCATTATGTGTGTGTGTGTGTGTGTGTGTGTGTGTGTGTGTGTGTGTGTGTGTGTGTGCTTGCACACTCTGGAGATTGAGGTCAGAGCCCTATGCCAGCTAGACCACCACCCTATATCTCCAGACTCTTATTTTCTCTAAATTAATCCTGCTTTCATGGTCCTTGAACTTTTGAATCAATCAGTGTGTGTCATTTTCCAAGTTTGAGGCATTATGAGCTGTTATGTCTTCAGTCTGTCCCTCCATTCTGTCACCTGTCTTTATGGAATTTGAGTGCTGTCATTTGTATTAGAACATAGTGGGCTCCTGATACAGCCCACTCCTGAGCTCCCCTCCTATGCTTCTCTTCATATTATTTTCATTATTTCCCTCACTCTAAGGAATGACTCTAACTCCCTGCCCTTACTCTATCATCTCCACTGTACCACGGGCTGATTCAGTGAATTTGCTGCTGCTGTTGTTGCTGTTACTACTGTTGTTGTTGTTGCTGCTACTGTTGTTGTTGTTGCTGCTGCTGCTGCACATTTTGATTTTTAGACGCACATTATCCATTGATTCTCTGCTGAAATTCTTTCCCTAGAAACATGTCTCGCCATTTAGGCCAAGCTGACCCCAAATGAGAAGTTCTCCTGTCTTAACCTTCTGAATTCTAAGAGACAATGTTTCTTCTGTGTCTTAGATGAATATAATAACAGGAGGCAAGAATTCCTTCAAATATGAGGCTTACCAGAAAGCTAAAGGACAGGAAGAAGGATTTATACACTTGAAGATGGGTGAATGGAAATGACCCAAACTAGTAACTAGGAGGAAAGTCAAAAATAAAGCAAGGCACACAAGAGCTACAAAGTGAAATAAAGTAGTATACTGTGTATATGAATGCAAAGAATGGAATAGAACGAGAAGCAAGGAAAAAACATCTGAGGAAACTAAATGACCCCCAAGGTTTATGTGGAGTGTGTGTGTGTGTGTGTGTGTGTGTGTGTGTGTGTGTGTAAGAGAGAGAGAGAGAGACAGAGAGAGACAGAGAGAGATTGGGAATATGAAGTTGGTTGAGTAGGTGAGTGGTGAGGATCTAGGTGTATTATTTGAAAATTATAGGTGTATTATATTTTTTAAAGAAAAAAATTTTAAGAACATCCTAAAACTAATGAAAGATATCTGACAAAAGTTCAAAGAGTGTCAGAAACCCTCAACTGAGGAATCAGAGGATAGAACTACTGGAAGTAAAAAATACAGAAAAAGCAAAACAGAATAACAACAAAAAGAACAACGTGCAAAGCTGACAATGAGAGCAGACTTCTGAGTGAAAAGCAGAAGAAAACGAAATGATATCAATAAGGTTGTGAGCAACTTTCTATATGGAACTCTGCACAGACAGAAAGTATCTTCCAAAACTGAAGGGAAATAAAGGAGACTTAGTTCATTCCCAGCCATCCGTACAATGAAAACTGTTGCGGGAAACCCCCGGAAGAATCTGATGCCAGAAAGTCAGTTTGACGAACATCAATACAGAGTTCTAAAGAGCATGAAAACCTGAGCCCTGTGGCAGCCCTTCCATCCTCATTTGATACCCTTTAAATGATAAATGTTTGCTCTAACTTATACTTAGTTGGCAAATATTTTTAAAATGGAAATTTGTCAAATAGACTGAGCTTACTACAAAAATATTTTTTTTAAAAAGGAGATGTTTTCTTTGATTAAAACAAAACATAACTGATATTTTTTAAAAGGAACAAAAATGTAGATTAAGTGAGCTTGTGAATATATCCAAATGATTTTTAAAAAGAGAAATTTTAACAAACAGTAATTGAGACAAATAAAAAACAAGTTTACAAAACAGTAGATTCTAAATAAAAAAATAATTGAGAAATATGTTAAGTATAAATTGCCTAATTTTTAAATTAGAAAACCAAAGTCATAAGAGTAAATATGAGAGGGATGCAAACTATGTGCTTTCTAAACAAAATTCATTATAAATATAAATGTAAAAATGTTAAAAGGGAAAAGATAAAAAAAGTTTAACACACAAACATTAAACAAAGAGACTTTAGGTGACTCACAGGCAGAGCTCATGCTCGCTCTAGGGTATATAGTGACATCCTTGTTTAAGTCTCTCTCTCTCTCTCTCTCTCTCTCTCTCTCTCACTCTCTCTCTCCTCTTTGTGTCTCTCCACTCATGTTTAAATTAATATTAAACCCTTTTAAAATGAACAGCAACTTTGCTTTAAAAATACAACTTTGAATCTCTGCATTATAATACAAAGTAAGCTTTGAACATAAAACTTGTTGAGGGACAAAAGGTAGGACTGACCAAGGAGACATAATAAAAATGTGTGCATCTAATCACCCAGTCCTAAGACAATGAAAAATCTAGTCTAAAAGCACAGATAAACTTCATTAATCCTTTTTGGATTAATATATATATTATCTTACATTCTTGTAATTTTGTCTACTTTATTATATACATACCTAGATGTACATATATAGATGTACACATATGTGTGTATACATATAGATATGTTATATATACAAATACATGTGTTGTGTATGTATATGTGTATATGTTTGCATATGTGTGTTTATATTTGCCTACTTTATATATATATAAAGTATTTATATAAAGTATATATGTATATAGACATATGTGTGTGTATATATATAGAGACAAAAATCACAAGAATATAGAAAACATTATCAAGCAATTTAACTAAATTGGCATTTATAGAAGAGTTTAATTAACAGTAACAGAATCTATAGTTTTTCACTGACCACAGAACACTCAGGAAAATAGGCTATTTTCTGAGCAAATGTTGACTATTTTAGTCTTAAATTAAAAAAAAAAAACTATAAACAATCTGAACATCTATCAAAAGGTGACTATGTCAACAATTATGGCATATCTGTGCAATGAAAAGCTATCAATAAAGAAGGAAAAGAAAGGAGAGGGGGGGGAGGGAGCGAGGGAGGGAGGAAAGAAGGAAGGAAGGAAGGAAGGAAGGAAGGAAGGAGGGAGGGAGAAAGAGAGAGGGAGGAAGGAAGGAATGAAGGGAGAGGGAGAGAGAGAGAGAGAGAGAGAGAGAGAGAGAGAGAGAGAGAGAAAGGGAGAAAGGAAGAAAGGAAGAAAGGAAGAAAGAGAAGGTACTGGAAAGATGGCTCAGAGGTTAAGAGCACTGGCTGATCCTGCAGAGGACCTTGGTTCAGTTCCCAGCACCTACACAGCCGATTATAATCATCTATATCTCCAGTTCTAGGGTATCTGAATCCTCTTCTGGCCTCCAAGGGCCCATCACACACATGATACATACATATACATATGCAGACAAACACTCATACACATGAAACAAAAATAAATAAGTGTTTTAAAAGAATAAAGAATACAGATGATTCTCAAAAACATTATGTTAACATTTAAAAAAAACAGTGTGCCATCTGGTATATATACACTCTGGTTTTATTTTTATGACATTCTGGGAAAGGAGAAACTACACAGCAGCAAGAATTGGGTCAATACCTATTGCAATCTGGGAAGAGAGAAGGGAAGCTGACTAAAAGGGACACTAGAAGAGTTTGGAAAATGCTCTATCTTTTGTCTGCATCTGCTAAAACTCATCAAATTGCTCACTGAAAAGGGAAATTAACCATATATAATCTGTACCTCACTAAGTATGACTTTTAAAATCAAAACAGGGTGCTCCAACCAGTGACGGTGCTTGCTTCCAAAACTGGTGGCCTGAGCCCGAGCTCAGACCCCACAGAGAAGGAGAAGGTAGAAGGAGAGAGCTGATGTTCTGGAGAGGTTCTCTGAGCTCCACAATCAAGCTCTGAGTACCCCCTCCTCACCACACACACACACTCAAATCAAGCAAATAAATGTTAAATAACTAAAATGCTATCACCTAGGAGAGGAGATTGCTATAATAAATAATCATATTAATAAACAAGTCTTATGTACTTGGATCAGCCCAGGCCTTGACTTACCTTCCTATAGAAGACTTAGCTGCTAACACATTCTGTGACTTCAAATAGAATGTGATTCAACTTCTAGTGACCAACGGACCTCCACCACCAAGAACATTTCACTTCTGATACTTATTTTGGTCTCTTTTTCTAGGTAAGGAGTCAAAGCAATGAGAAATATTCCCGACTTCAACAGCACAAAGGCATGTGTAAATCTGCTGCTTCGTGTGTAATGGACCACCACCCATCTGGTTCTGAGATGTTCTCTCTAAAACAAAGAAGATTCAGGAGGGAGCGCCAGGAGCCTCTGTTGAGAACAGAAAGTCATCTTTGCCTGCCATCTTTGTCTCTCAGATAACGAAGGCTGTCCAGGTCAGAAGGAATCTAATCTGCAGGCAAGAAGGCTGGAGCTGGATCCTGGGGTCCCTGATCCACCAAGGTACTAAAAAAAACTCTGAAACCTTGAAGTAATGGGAGAAGACCCAGGGCATGGAGAAGGCCTTGCTGCAGAGGCAGACGCCCTTGCTGTCAGTGCCTGCCTGGTTCCAGCTAAGACAAGTCAATACCGGACAGTCTTTTCATTGCTAAAGGTTAATCTTCAAAAATATTAAATGCCATGCTGCCCTGAAGAAGTGCTTCTGGAAAAGTTCATGGTTTTGCTACCAAGCCCAAAATAACTTCCTAATTATCCGCTGAGGGCTCCGACAGGCCACCCCTAGGAAAACATTTGTCCTTTTTTTTTTTTCTTTTAAATTCTTTTACCACTTTGCTTACACTTTCCTCAAAGGTACCAGGCATGATTAATGTAGAAAAAATAAATACCAAAGCCTTACAATCAAATTAGGAGAGCACTTGATAAAATGAGCCCTCTTCTTGTGAATAATTTGAAAGAATAACTGGTTTTCATTACAACCTCAGCTCCCAGCAGGTCCTACATAAACCAAGCCAGCTGCGGTTCAAGCGAAGGTCCGAAGGAGGGCCCACTCAGGGTATGGATAAATCACAATTGTGATCACACATCAGCTCTCTCTCTTTTTTATCTCCCCTAATAAATTGGGCTTGACCTGAAACTCCAATAGAGTTAATTTATAACAGTCCCCCAAATTCTTTTTTTTTTAAACGTAACAGTTTGCCTTTCTTTTTCTTTTAAATGTAAACCATTATAGCAAATGGAGATTTACTATATACTATAAACACATGTGGCTTGAGCACTGGTATTTAGTCTGGAAACTCGGATGGGGTGGCAAGCTGTTGGTGCAATCAGGAAGTACCACATGACACTCCTGATAAAGACAAAGCCTGCACTCATTCCACGGTAGTTTCTGTGCCCGCTGTGGTTGTGGCCATGGTACGAGCACCATGGTCCCAGGGAACTGGATGCTCCAGCTAGGTCAGGAGGAGGTGTGGTCTGTGAGAGCCACATCCACACATCCATCCAAGCCAGGGCTGAAACCTTCGCAAAGACAGCCAAAGGGAACACTGAGTTAGAGATGAGCAAAGAAAACCAACTTCCTCCTCCCTCTCCATGTCTAATAGAGCCCTAGAAGCGGCCCATGTGTTAGCAGCTTTGTACATTCTTGTGTCCAGCCTGATTCCTATCTTGGTTGAAGGTGAATGATAACCTCATCTGTTTTTACTAAGCTGGGGATGGAAGGAGACTTCTGGTCCTTCTTCTAACTTCCCTTCAATGGGCTGAAATAACCCACCCATCTTCAGCAAATCCTTCTTGCAATCCTCATGGACAACTAGCACTAGGGGCTTTACCAGCCACACAGAGTCCTTTGGGAGACAATATTAACTGGTGGTTAGAGGTGTACACTTTGGAGTAGAGCCTGCCTCTGCCACTTCCCAACTTCTCTAAATCTAAACTCTTCCATCTGTGAAATGGGAATATTTACCTAAGTACCAAGAAATGCCTGTTGGGAGGATTCAGTGACGTAGTAAATATAAATCACACAGATGATCCTATATGTGATAGATAGATAGATAGATAGATAGATAGATAGATAGATAGGTATCCAGAGATTCTCTCTCATAACCTCACAGCCATATATATAACAGTATAATAATAACTACCAGAAGTGATCATTATTATTAATCAACTCTCAATGGGTGTAGGTTTTCTCTCCAGGACTACTACACAGTAGTAGTTTCCTGATGGAAGAACCTCCATCCTTACATTGCTCAGGCCTGGCTATTTATTTCCTGATCATGAGTAACTTATTAACACATATGTACTTCTTGTATCACTCCCACCATTCACAGAAACAATCCCTGTTATAATTACCTGTAAAATAGAAATGTGTAAAAACAGATCAAAACTCAAATGGTCCTTGACCCAAACGCAAGAAATAGCCTATTAACATTCTGATACTGAGTCACCTTTCCCCTTTTCTATACAAATCTGTCCACTGCTCATATATGTCCACAACTTCATAACCTGCTCTTTTAGTGAATAACATGGATTTGTCTTACCATTAAGCAGTCTTTAAAAGCATGGCCTTTGATTTGGTTATAGTGGCACACACCTGTAATCTTAGCTCTCAGGAAGCAGAGGCAGGAGGATTGTGAGTTTGAAGGCAACCTGGGCTATATAGTAAAACTCTATAACAAAATAGTAAATGAATGGATGGATACATGAGTAAATAATTTAAACACAGGGAGATGTAGCTCTATGGTAGAGCACTTGACCAGCATGCATGAGGTACTGTATTCAATCCTCTATAGAGGAAAAAAAAAATCAAATTAAATTAAAAGTAATTCTAAACAGAATTAAAAAGTTTAAAGAATAGTCTTTGAAGGCAGTGGAGCGCACTAGGCCACACTGCTCAGTTCTTTCACCCACCACCTTACAAATGAAGAAACTTGAACTCTCAGAGCTCAGAAACAGTTCTAAAACCTAAACCCATGTGTGGAGTCACCTGGCACTGTGCCTGACACTGGTCAGCACTCAATAAATGTCCTCTCATTCCTCCTCTGGGGATCTAGAGTCTTTAAAGAAACTTCATGAACGATTCTGGCTTCCACCTTAAGATAATGCATTTCAGCACAAAAAACAACTCCAACCCAAAGCTTCCTCTGAGACGTCAACCCTTCCTTCCCCACAGACTGCGCATGGCTGACAAAGGAGAATTTTTGTGAGCTCCTCGGTCCTCCCAGGCCACCCTTCCAGAATCCAGAGTGCAGATTGGAACGCTAGCAACAAATCCTTCCTATGTTTCAAACGCGTTCAGCTTTGCCTGCCCACTGGGCTGGGATTGTAGACTTTGACTCAGGACTTGGAATCAGGAGTTCTGAGCCCTAATCTCAACGTTGCTTCTAGCAGGCTGGCCTCATTTGAGGTTAGTAACGACTCCCTCCTCTCTGGATCTGTTTCTGTAGCCATTCCCCTGAAATACCCAATAAGGAAAATCTGAACCCAGCTTCTCAGGTTCCCATCAAACTTATCCATCTATGAGTGTGTGAACACACACACAGACACACTCAGAGACACACAAAGAAACATATACACAGAGGCACACTCACACAGAAACACACACACCAAGAACCTGAGAATTAAGAATATAAGGTTGAGTTTTTACAGATCTCCTTGGCTCCCTTTTAAGATTGGTTCTTGGTGGGAAACTGTGTTATGAGAGACCCAAACTTTAAACATACCAGAAAGCACCAGTTACAGTGGGGAGGGGCACCCAGGGTCCCTATATCAGAATTAGTCAGTTTCTGTCACCAACAGAGTGAAAATCCAGAAGTACTATAGATCATCAGGGACACTTGAGCTTACAGTCATATTTCACAGACAAAATTACATTCCAGGAAGAGAGATGGGGGAAGGGAGCGGAGATGGAGGGAGGGAAAGCCACATAAAAGTTCTGAAATATATCAATGTCCAAAAATGGATAGGGGAGGGGAATAAAAAGAAACCTTTGAGGAGTGTAAAAACCATGAAATAAAATATCTATCTTATTTCAGGGTCCTGGAGTAAATAATATTTCTGATGCTCCCAAAGAGAGTCAAATGCAGCCAGCAAAACAAACACAAATACAAATAAATACTGGGCAAGTGAATTAGGGAAGGTACACAGAGGAATTTCAAACTAGGATGAAGGTTTGATTCGGAAACGAGTTCCTGCCTTCTGCCTCCTACACGCCCCTCATTCTTTTCTTCGTGAAGTAAAATCCATTATTTTGAAAACACCATTTGAAATCCTCAAGAAAGAGCAAAACACAGTATTGTGGTATTCCAAAGTAATATCTCTTGTTTATAACCATATAAATTTAGCCCCTGGCACTACAGGGCTTATATAATAGAATAGAGTTATTTTAACAGGGGCCTGTTTAAGAGGCAGCAAAATGCTCGGCTCATTTTCTCCAGTGGGAGGGACACAGCCTCATGTGAGGGGGAGAACATGCCGAAGTCATTACCTCGGGAAGGCCATCCGTCAAAGCCGGGTCGCTCTGGCATGGCCAGCACCTCTGGTGAGATCAGAGAGGCGCCTCTGCTTGCAATTACCAAAGAAGGGCCTTGGCTTTAGACAGCCTGCTATCAATTACGACCCTGGCCTCGCCGCTTGGACTTGTCAATTTCCCAGTGTCTTCTGTTTTGTAACAGTGAGCAAAGGGGGCTCCTCCTGACTGATTCTTGGAAGTTCCTCGTGTGTTGTGTCACTCCTCGGTGTCATTAACAATTCAATTAAAATTTCACAGCACACAAGGCAGGCAGTGCTGGACAGAGGCTGAAAGGGCCTGGCCCAGGAGGTTCCAGAAAGACCTGCAGTGGGGCCATGTCCGATCACACCGACCCAATCTTGAGATGTTTTTCACTTCTCAAGTCAGGCTTACATGTGTCTCCCATCTGACACAATGCTGGCTGTCATCCTGGCAAGAAAACACGTTTGATGTTCTCACCCCATGAGGGAGGGGGGGTGCACTGATGGAACGGAATTTCAGGCCAACTAGAAACAAAAATCTAATATTATGACACTCGACATTCGGGCTCTGCAATGGATAACTCTTGAGTACTCTCAACCGGCTCTCTTTATCTTTGGCATATTCTAGAAGCTTCTGTTTTCTAAATTTGTCTTTGGGCTGTGGTGGTTGTTTGAGCCCTTGCCTTTTCTTGCTCCTTGGAGCCCAGATGTCCAGAAGAACTGAGGCAGGCAGTGTGTAAATCACAGTTAAATGATTTGGGTAGGTAGCGGATGGAGACAGAATAACCAAAAACCAGAAAGACTTACTCCTGTCGTTATTAACTCTCTGGAAGCGCAAACACCCCTTTGTCTGGCTGAGGGATGGAACAACACATGCTCAAGTGTTTTAAGGGTCCCGAGGGTTCAGGGCAAAATCAAAAAAAAAAAAAAGAAAAAAAAAAAAAAGAAAAACCTTTCAGGCTTAAGACTTCTGAGGCAGCTTTCTCTCTAACCCTCTCAATGAGTTTAGTCATGCAGGGAAAGATTCTTTAAACTTACCAAAGACTTTGTTTAATGCCCAAGAAAATGCAGACTGTCAGGGCCCTTTGTCGGGATTTGGTGGCTTAAGTCCATTCCCCAATACACTGGGACCCTCCACCTTCATTCTCGGGCTTCCTTTTGACATCAAGTGCTGGATAATTGTCTGATTTCCTTCTAGGTAAAGGGAGATTAAATGCCCGGCTGCAACAACTGACACACAAAAGGGAAAGTATAGTTTAGCCACCATATTTATCAAGATAATTTTTTTTCCACATGCTGATTAATAACATTAGCCAACATCCCCTTTGGCTTGGGGTGGGGGTGGGGAGAGAGAGAAGCTGGGGACAGACATGTCCCCCTCAGAGTATCAGAGTTGACAGTTCAAGGCAAAAAATGATTTGCATGTAAATTCTGATCAAAAGCAAGTCTGCACCCTGAAGTTGTCAAGTTTAGCTACCAATTTGACACGTAAATGGGCTATAGCAAAACTTGATTTAAACTGAAGAGGGAGAAAACATGGCAACTCAATTACCCCTAGCAGATCGGATCTGGCAGCTGGGGTCAAACTTTTCACCCTGTTGCATTTCTCAATACCTGATGCTTTAAACAAACACTATGTATTCCTCCTCCGATCCTGGAGGAAAATGCGTTTCTCAGGGCTCCCTACTGTGGCCCAGATTAAAAAATAAAGTTTCACTTGTGTGGGATCTGGAGCCATTTTCCTCATGTAAATTTCAGAATAAATCAGGACTTAAGAAATGGCCTTTTGCGCTAAACAAAAAAAAAAAAAAAAGGAAGAAGAAAAATGTCTCTGATAAAAAAAAAGGTGGGGAAAGAAAATGGGAGAGTGAGGAAGGGAGCATCATGGGGGAGATTTGTGATGTACTAAAAGATGATTTAAAATCAAATATCCCCATAGCATTAGAGGCAAAACACTGACTTGTTTTTAGTTTGCTTTTAATATATTCCATAGTTGAGCTTAGACTGAACAGCTAACAACTCAGTGGGGAGAAAAACAAATACCTAATTCTAAATCAGCTCCAAATTTATAAGGGACAAAGGTCCTAGTAAGGTCTGGGGGACAAAGACACACAAACAGGAAAGATCTAGGCTCACCACCCAGCTGGGGTTTGCAGACAGCCAAGCCTGGGCTAATGAAGCCCCAAGAAGACTTCTCATTCCTGCAAGTACCATTTAGGCCAACTGCCCACCAAGACTCTTCTAAGTGGCCTAAATCCAAAATTACTTTGAGTTGGTTTTAAGCTCATTCTATAAAAGCAAGGAGTTGATTGACTCTGAATTCACCCCTAATTTCTAGAACCAAGAATGAGCAACCAGGGGGGAAAGTGTCCCACTTATTTAACCAACAAATATATTAAATATGTGTTGAGTTCAAGCCCTGCGCTAAACACAGTAATATCAAATATAAGTACTATCTGCTTCTATCCAAAAAGACAATCCAAGGTACAGCTAGCTAATCACAAGAGCCTGGGGAGACAGAGACAGAGCACGTACATGCAAACAGCATGGCTGGGGAGTCGCTGGAAAGGAAGCAGAAGTATTCAATCCTCTCTGCTGATGGGGGGGCATCATTGATCTTGGCATCTAGCAAACAGTGGCACAGGGATGCCAAGAAGGGAGAAAGATGTTTCTACAGGAGCCAGCAAGGGGAAAAATGAGACTGTCAGTTTGGCTTGGTGCTGGGGAGATGGAAGACAGTATGTGCAATCAAGCCTCCTATGGCCACACACAGGACAAATACCAGAACCATATTCTCTTATAGGTGTCCTCCTATATACCACCTATACCAACCTCCAAACTTGAAACCCTCTCCTGATGGGTCCATCGATAGCCTTCCTGCACATCCTGCATCATGCAAAACCCATTCTGGCCCCAGGGCCTTTGCACTTGCTCTGTGCAGTTTGGTACCTTCTATCAAGTCCCCAAAGTCTTGCTCAGTTCAAGCATCAAACCTAACAGCTCCCTGCTGAACAGCTTTTCCCCAGAGCTCGGACCCAGGATATCTTCATCTAAAGTCACTCTCATAACAGCTCCTCTGAAACACCAATGCATATGCTCTGCTTAATTTTCCTCAGGCCTGTGTGGCTACCTGAAATTGCATTGTCTGGGCTCACTACCCCACCCTCTGCCCCCTTTCTCACGAGGATAGAAGCCACAGGAAAATCAGAGCTGTAATGCCCAGTTTCTAGGAAAGATTGCAGGTATTCGATAAGTATACTGTGGCCATATTAATACCCATTAAGACACAAGATGCCGTTAAGCTAATTATCCTGAAATTAATAAAGAAAATTAAGGCCCAAAGCCAAATTCACCACACATCTTTACTTCTAAACAGCCTTTGCATCAAGACCAAATAATTCTAGAAGGATGCATACAAATGGCACATTTATTTCAAATGGAAATAGCCAGAGGGGCAAGATCGCCATTGACCATTTAACTGAATGAGATCTCTGTCATCTTTCTGAAGAGTACCCCCTCAGCCATCACAACTCTCTCTGGCTTCCCACACATTGCGCCCCTGCCGCCGCACCCCAGGAAACCATGTGCGAAGTTGTGTTCTCCTCCTGAAGCGGTTAGGCATTTTTATCAGTATCATTTGCCAGTATAAATATCTCCCCCATAACCTTGTATTTAGAATAGGAATGCACCAAAGCGGGACTCGCACTGAGTCAGGGAAATGGTCCCGTCTACGGTATTCATGACTTCAGTCATTCTCTCATAAAACAAGAGATGAAATAAAATGTACGACATTCCCAAAGAGGGAGTTGCTCTCGTAATTCATCTTAAAACGCAACATTCTGTCATCTCAAGTAACACTTACTGAAAGCAACCATCAATACTTTTTGTCAAAAGCCTGTACTCTGTGTAAAATGTTCCATCAATCTCTATTTACATAAAACAAAAAAAACTTTCAGTATGGCTCTCTCATGCAGCCATAGTGTGTCTCCGTCTCTACTTTCCATGCTTGGCTGAAAAAGAAACTAACTGACACCAGAAAAATAAAGAAGACCATTAAAGAGAGAGCTCTGGGGAAGGAGAAAGCTACAGAGAGGAGAGCTCGGAGGTTGAGATCCATGTCCTTTGCGGGGATGGGGAGGTGGGCCAGTGGGGGAAAGCTTTAGTTTTAAACTCATAAAAATATTTTTTCATTTAAAAGAAAAAATTCCATTTGCAAGAAGACCCCTAGGAGGCCTTCCTTCACTGGCACACAACACGGCTCACTAACATCTCATAAGGGGCTGGCACCCTGCTCAGTCCGCGCTGATGTGCGGCACAGTCCCAGGCACTGAACTCCAAGCCACATAGTGGAGCTGTGGGTCCTGTAGAACACGAATCATGGGAGGCTACAAGAAGGTCAGCATCGCCTGGGGATGTTTATTAAACAGGCAAATTAAAGTATTAGCCTTTCACCCTGGAGGTCTGAAGATCAAGTCCCAGCTTAGGTAACAAAACAGAGTCTTACCAGCCTCTCCCTAAGATCTGCAGGCTGGAGACATGCAGGCGCAGTCATCTGACCCAAAGTACATGTCAAAGCCAAGGAGGCGTGCCAGGGCCCGTCTAAGGTACCCAGTGGCTGTGGCATCCTATCTATCACCCTAAACACATCAACAGTCCATGGTCAAAGTTGCTGTTGTTACAAAGAACATGCAGCTTCCATTTTTTTTTTTTCATTGCAAATAGGAGATCCATGAGGGAATCGTCAGCCCCTCATAATTATGCCTTGCTTCCCAGCACCTACTATGTGAGATGGGATAGGGTGAAGAGAATGTGCGTGACTTGGTTTCAAGAAGGCTGTAGAGCCTTAGCCGAACTACTGCCCCTCCCTGTATCTCTGGCCATTTCTTCATCGGTGATATCACAGTTCAGCTAGTCTGCACTGTCAAGCTTGCCGAACAACACCAAGACTCCAGGGGCTTCTGGGAAAGGAAGGGAAAATTGAGCAAATCAGGTAGCAGCTCACATCCAATCAGCTGGTAAAGCTTAAGGTTCCATGGGTCTCAACAGTCCTGCCATCGCTGCCATTTTTCCACCTCAGAGGGTGACAAAGCAGGAGCACAGACATGCACCGCAAACAGGTGTGATCACTGCCAAACCTTGGCTCAACAAAGAGAGAGGGAAGGGCACGACAGACCCCAGGGAGGCATATGGGAGCCGAGGACCACTCGGACATAAGCATGGAGCTTTCAAAGGGCAGAGGCCAGACATGCTACAGGATGGAAAGTATTCTCAACAAAGGGGCAGCAAGTTAGAGAGAGCAGCAGCAAGTTAGTTAGAGCAGCAGCGAGAGCACAGAGATTGTCAAGGCGAACATGTGCAAAGCACAAGCCCCTCTGGCAAAGAAAAGGAAGTGGAGGTTATAAGACATGCCAGACAACAGACTCTTGACTCCCACTGCCACACAGTCCCACATAGAGAAACCATGGAGGGCCTCTGTTTGCTGGCTTGCTCCAGCTTGGGCCCAGCTTGCTTCCTTACACTACCCACAACCACCTGCTCACAGAAGGATACTGCCTACAGCGAGCTGGGCCCTTCCCCCACCAATTAACAAGGAAGACAATCTCTCAAGGACATAGTAACAACTACTCAGCTGAGATTCCTCCATCCGGCTGTGTGGTGTTCAGAGTTCATGATAACCAGGGCACCATGCAAGCCACATGATCTAAGTTTGCTCTCCAGAATTCACTTAAAGATGGACGGAAAGAACACACTTCACAAAGATGTCGCTGACTTACAGGTACAAAATGGCACATATTCTATACACATCATCCATACACACAACCATGAAATAAACATTTTAATTCCATGGCAATAAACCTCTAATTTAAAAAGAAAGACTTTTTTTTTCTGTCAAAAAGAGCAATGATTCTGTAACAAAACTGTATGTTTTTCTCCCATACACTTGACCGGGTCTGCACCTGGTGGACGCAAAGATGTTATTTATTTGAGGGTCTGAACTTTTTGTTATCATTTTTCTGAAGTTTATAGGAAAAAGAAACATTCTGAGCTATATTTTAACCTCACATTAATACAACTTCCCCTCAAAACTGACCTGCCCCCCATTACCTAAGTGCATAACAAGCTTAAAGGGGGGAGGGGAAAAAACAGTTCAGCACCCTTCCTTAAGAGTTCTATTTTCAGATTCAAAATCCTTAAATAAATAAATAAATAAAGTCTGAATTATTCAGCTGTTCTGTGCTTTGTGTGAAGGTTTTATGAGCATCTTTTTGTCTGTCAGCCACTGAGAGTCAGGGAAAGGAAGACAGATCCATCGTAACTCAGATGTTATTCCAGTCTAAGTGTGTGACCCAACGTGTTGCTCAGTGTCAACTTGCCCACTGAGTGCTAACATGCATTCTGGAGAGCGGTCCTTGACTTAAAACTTAGAGATCACAAGTCCCTGCCATCTTCCACTCTTACTCGTGAACCTGACTCGTAAACCCAGGATTCCTCCCTGCCAAAAATATACATCCACAACATTGCAAGGAAAGCAAATAAATTTTTCAAGAGCCAGGGTGGCTAGAGACCATCTTAAATGTCATTCAATTCCGCTTTTTTCACTGTTTTAATATACTACATGGCAGTAGAGGGCTCATGGGGCCCCATGGGCTATTAATGGCCTCGCTGTTCACACGGAAATACCCGTCCCAACTAGTGAACTGAGTTTGCATTATAAGCACTTCCCATGAGAGCTGCTTCCAATGCTCACCCTCAGATAGTAGGTACTCTGGGAGGAACCCATGCAGCAGGCTGTGAGTTACTGTGTGGGTTACTTTAGGGTCTCCTGTTGATGCTAAACATGCTGAGAGATTCCTCAGGATGTCATTCTAGCTTTCAGAATTCTAAAATCCAGTTTAAGTTGGACTATCTATCCCTGCAAAATAAAGAATTGTAATTGTAGAGGCTGGAGAGGTGGTTCCGTGGTTAGGAGCACTTGCTGCTCTTTCAGAGGACCTGGGTTCAGGGCACCCACATGGCAGTTCACAACTGCCTGTAACCTCTCTTTTGACCTCCAAGAGCCCCATTCACACATGTGATGCACATACAAACATGCAGGCAAACACTCATATGTACATAAATCAATCTTTTTTAAAAGAAGAATCCTAATCTTATATCAGACATGAATCTTAGTATAACATTAGTCTTTTTATTCTATGACAATCTTTTCAGTCCTCTCCAAATGTCATGTCCTTTGAAAAAGTGCAATTGCTTGTTTATTCTCCTTGTGCCCTATTGTCTCTGCTTCTCACTCTCGCCCCTAATTGTACCTAACTGTCCTGGTAGGCATGGGAGGCAGGGAGGGCTCATCAAAGCACCACTGTTCTTTGCTGACCCCTTTTGCAGCCACTGAAAACACATAGAACTTTCTACATCCGTCTACAGACGATCTTCCGATTTCCATAAAGCCTCCCCGTGAATATATACTTCTAACTACTGACCACGTGCTCTCCTTCCCTACTTGATAAGTAAAGCAACCCTGATACGGTGGCTTTTTAGGAGGCCTGATAGCTTGTCTGCCTCCAGAGAGAGCAAGCCCTGTTCGGAAAATGGCAGGTACCTCCTTGAGAGGTTCAAGTGCCTAGAGCTGAACTATATATGGAAGAAATCAAGTGAGTATAACTGGTCCAAGCACCACACTCACCATCAGTAGAGAGAAAACACCACCCCCAAACCCACCCCTCTGTCCTTAGTGCCTCAGTAACTCAGAATCAAAACCTACATCTGAGGACACCAAAGACTCGAAGAGTAGAACAAAAACTGCAGTGTTCTACACAGAAGACAGTGAAGGAGCCCAACCCTCTACTGTGGTGGAATCCGGCTATGATGACAACCTTGTCGCCCTGCCCTGGGATCTTCAGGATCTAACTCAAGAATCTGACCTCTGTAGGAGGTCACACAAGGCAGGGTTCCTTGGGAAGAGAGTGGGGACAATGACTGGACCAGCAGCAGCTCCAGAAACCCAAAGGGAGCATTTATTCTCTTTTGGAAAGTGTTAAATATGCCCTAGTGCTCCTTGCTGGTCCTTTTCCAAGTTCAAGGCCAGGTGAGTCCTCTAAGTACTGTGTGTCCCATTTTTCAACTCTACATTAAAGCTGGATCCATGCAGGGTGGTTCCAGGACTCTCAGAAAACTAGAGGATACCACATAGTAGAGAGTTCTGGGTTTAGAGTCACAGAAAATAGTTCAACCGTGACCTGTCTTTACCCCTGCAGTGCTGAGGACTGGGCTTTCGACAGAACAGACCAGCAATCATTCCACCTTTGAGCCACTTGCTCAACTTGCATTGCTGTATACAGCAATGCAAGGGGCACACTGGGGTTAAGGCAGGACTGGCTGTGACACACCTCAGGCATTTTCACAACCCCTTTAAAGTATCTTTACCATGAGTCTGTGAAAGAAGAGAAACTTTAACTCGGATTGTCACAACCTGTCCGCTCTCTTGGGTGAAGCTGCTCCTCCTTTGGGACTAAAGTCCAGTACGTTTTGCTGGTTCCCTGACTGCGCTTTTCTCCCCTCTCCCCCTCTGAACTTTTCTTGCAGTGTTGTGCCTTCCCATGGGTATGTGTGCTCATCCCACAACCAAGCTCCATGAAGTTAGAGCCAGCAGCTATCCTGTCCTTCTCTGTGATCCCAAGACTAACACACACAGACAGGTGATCATGTCCGAGGAAGAAGGGACCTTGCTAAGCTTTGGTCCTCTCGGTGTGATGCAAAATGAATGCCTCACCACAAGACTGTTGGATGGCCAAAGATAAGGTATGGCTCCATCTCACTTGATAAAGCATAGAGTCTGCCAGAGACCATGAATACTGAACTATTTATCTCCAAAATGTCCAGTGTTCACCCATGGTGAGGCAGCTAAGACATAAGGGCACAAGGGGGTTACATGCCAGAAGAGACTTCCAGAGATTCCAGTCCCCAATTCCATCCTTAGGTTCTGTTTCAAAAACAGTGCTCAGGAATGTTGAGCTGAGTTGTTCCTGGCCTTGTGTCACTTTCTAGTTTCAATGGGTTATTACCTGAAACCAAGGGTCTGTGTGAGGGAATGCGAGAAGCCGTTCCCACCTCGGAGAAGGAAGGCAGGCTGATTTATGAGGCATGGCTCTAAAGAACCTGAGTACACAATGTGACACAGTAACCAGGGTGGGGATGGGGGGACTCCTTTCACAGCTACAAGCCACCAGAGATGAGTCAACACTGGGGTCAGCAGTGCAAAACACAGGTCCCTGCGCTCTGGGAAGAACTCACAGGCATCCTGTCACTGTCAACTGATCCAAGGTGCTCTGACCATTTCTGTCTTTGAATTCCTGTGATGCTGCAGTGTTGTTAAGAGACTCCTCCTCCCTAGGGAAAGTTGCAATGAGTAACACACCATGGAGACAGATCAGGAATTCTCACGCAACTTTCCCATCGGTCAAGACATTGTTATTGTTATTTTTCAAACTAAAAAAAACAAAAAAACAAAACAAAAAACAGACAAGTATATTTTCACTGTAGAACATTGAGAAAATATAAAATCCACTAAGAGGAAGAGATAAATACTCAGAATCATGCTATCAGGATCCCCCAAAAAATGTTTTTAAGGAGTTTCTTTATTTTTAACTATGGATATGTATATCTATGCATGAATGTACATGAGTGCAGGTACCTATGGAGGACAGAAGCCTTGGGTCCTTGGAGCTGGGGTTACAAGCAGTTATGAGCTGCCATGTGGGTACTGGGAGCCTTTGCAAGAAAGGCAAATGCTCTTAACTCTAAGCCATCTCATCAGCTCACCACAGTCCATTCTTATAACTTCCATCAAATGATGTTACTCATCTTGTAATCTTTTCACTTCAGGGCTTCAAGGCAACAGAAGGCTCGTGGACTCTACCCAGCCACTCTTACTTCAAAGTCTGTCTGCATATTATTTAAAATTCGGAAATCAACCAATAATTCACTATGGGGATTAAAACAATAAAAAGCACTGGAAAGCAAACCCTACCATCCAGGCTCATAGTGTGAAGTTAGGATTTAAAATTCATACTTATATGCATACATATATAATGCATAGTTGTACTTGGTATATATCATATTATGTACAGTAGCATAGAAAAGAAGAGACAACCACACTGTGCAATGAGTAGTTGTGGTCAGGCAGTGCAGGACATGAACATCAAAAGAAATGGATATAGCTGTGGAAATTATAAAAGGCTTTGGAATAAACACAGCTGAGTGAGGCAGGCCCTAAAAAGGAGGATTAGTCCAGCAAGTTGGGTCGAGAATGAGATAAACACAAGAAAACACAAATACATTTAGGCCAGGATTGGGAGACCAGCTGGGCAAGTTTATAGTAACTTATACTACAGGGAGGAAAAGTGGTCTGGGGTCACATGGCGAGGGGCCGATTTTCCCTTCTATAAAGGCTTCAAAATGCAGTTACACTAACCCCACCAGGCACCATCAGTGCCAGACTGATCCCTAACCACCTGAGCATTTTCACCTTTATCTCTAGATCAAGGGCCCAAACCATGGTAGTGCAGATTCTGATCATCTGCAAAATATCAGGCTTGAGCCCAAGCCCCACTCCTGCCCGACTTTGCATGAGGATCCTCTACACCCATATAGCCCCCTTCAGAAGGCTGCTCCTCCTGACTATCTCTAGGGAACAATAAACACTCACAGATCTGTAACTGGATGCCACCCATGGCCTAAAATATCCTTTCTTTCTCAACTAAATAAAAGATGGGAGAATCTGTGTGGACAGTTCCCAGCCCCAGTCTTTACACGGTCTGGAGAATTCTCAGTGGACTGAAGAAGATGCAGTCATCACTGAAATCCCAGCTACAAACAGGTGTGGTGCATGCCTGTAACTCCACTACCCAGGAGGCTGAGGTTGGGGACTGCTGTGAATTTGAAGCCAGTGGGGGCTACACAGTAAGCTCAAAGCTAACCCTGGAATACAGACCAGAGCTACGTGGTGCTGGAGGCCTGGCTCTTGCTGTCTATCACAGGCTGGCTTTAGACTCCCAATAGTCTCCTGCCTCAGCCTCCTGGGTGCCAGAATTACAGGCATGTACCACCATACCACAATACCCAAGGTCTAGTTTATTCATCTTCTATGCTTGAATTCTCAAGCTCTCCATTCTAACATCAATTATCTGGAGACCACAGGGCTACAGTTCCATAAAAGAAGCCATCTATGCTAACAGTTCCTTAAAGGCTATCCTCACTAGCTTACTATTTTTCTCCCCACATGACCTTGGCAGAGGAACACAAAAGAAAGGAAGGCCCAATGTGTCAACAGCCTGAGAATGGCAGGCTCTGTATTTGCAGTTTTGTAAATATTCTCTCAAACACTGCTGTCCACAGTAGAGAACAGTGATGCCAAAACTCAGAGGAGAGTTGAAACCCAACCCTCAAGGTCTTATAAATTACACAGAAAAAAAGATTCAAACTTGGATATGTCTGTCTCCTCAATCCACTGTACCTCAAAATCAACTCCTAAGATTAGCAATTTGCCAACAGGATACAAGTTGAAGGCCCCCAGAAAAGATCAGTCCCCCAAAACGTCTCTCACCAAGGCTAGCAACGTCCTCATTGTAAGTGAGTCACATGCGCTATTTTCTCTAAGATGCCTCTATAATCTTATGAACAATCATTTGTTTCTGTATTAACCCTTCATTATCATTAGTTGTGAGTCATTTTCATATAAACTTCTTTGTTGGCCCTACACAGCAAAGTCTAACACCCTTCATATTATCTCCACACTGGAAAAGAGAGGTGCAGGCCTAGCCAACACACAGCTCTAGACTGCTGGCCCCTAAGTATTCCAATTCCTGATTCATTCTCTCTCCCCCATTCCCCCTCCCCTTCCCCTCCCCCTCTCTCTCCCTCTCCGTCTCCTTCTCCCTGTCCCTCTCTCCTCCCCCTTCTTCCTCCCTCCTCCTTCCCTTTTCCTCCCTCCCTCTTCTCTTCCTTCTTCCTCCTCCTTTTAGTATGTGTGTGTGTGTGATATGCTTGTATATACATGCTTATAGAGGCCAAAGGTCAACTCCAGTATCTTCCTTTATGGTTTTCCAACTTATCTTTTGAGAATGGATCTCTCCCTGAAGCCAGAGCTCACTGATTGGCTATACTGGCTGGATTGGTTGGCCTGCAGACTCTGGAAATCTCCCTTTCTCCATTTCTGGTCCAGCTTTTCCCTGAGTGCTAAGGCTCTGAAACAAGTCCTCATTCTTTTGTGGCCAGTGCTTCACTGACTGCACTATCCCCTCAGCCTCCCAACTCTATGTTTCCAGAAGCTTATTTTATTTGCAAATTTTATCAGCTGGGATGGAGACTGCCAGGTGGCCAAACTCTAATGGAAGGAGTCTTTAGGAAGGAAGGGCAGACAGGAGGAGGAGGACACTGAAGAAGAAAACAGTAGTGGGAATAAGGCAGAGATCAGGAGCTGAGTAAAGTCCTTGTCAAGTGCAAGGTGCCAACCAGTGTCCTGAGCCTCCTTAGGAATACAACATTAGAGGCTAACCCTTCTTCTCACAGCCTGTCACGTGCTAGAGCTAGCTGGACATAGCTATCTAGATGTTATTTCTAGCATAGCTACATGTTCTGGTCTGGAACAACCCCAGGTTACACCCAGATTACTTATCGCAACTCCCTCTTCCTTTTTTCATTTTCAGAAATGTCCAATCTGGACAACAAATTACACGGTCACTTCTGTTATTCTCTGCCACGAGCAGACTTGAAGGCAGGTCCTCATATCCAGCTTGTACAGCTCTGAGCTAACACATGCTTCCAGTTGATATAGTCAAGCCCTCCTGCTTCATCTAAGTGGAAAGCAACATGACAGCAGATCACACGGAGGCCCCTGGGCAGCACACTCGGGTGCCCATCATACCAGGGCTCTTATTCCTTCTGTAATTATTAGGTGTCCAACACGCAGAGCACCAACCCCCACGTACACTACTGTGTAATTATTGGAAGACTTGAAGCAAGATGTCCTCAAGGTGACACCGGCTTTGTCAAGAGAATACATGTACACACATGCTGCTGCACCCGGCTCTCATGGGATCTCTGCCCAGAGACAGTAAGCAACAGCTTATATACAGGCACGCTCCACAGTTAGCAAAGCTATGTTACTCTACGTTCCTATTTCTTTCCCAGAACCCTTGTGAGGAAGGAAGGCCAAGCATACAAGCTCCAGGTTCCAAGTCAGGAAACTAAAGTTAGTCCAAACGGGGTAAAAGCGGCCAAAGGCTGCACTGCTGGTCAGAGGCAAAGCCAGGTCTAGATCCAGGTCTTCCCATGGCCTTCTGGTGTCCCAGGTACCAGGTACTCAGGACAGAACTGTGGTAAGGAGCTTGTCTGGGTCCTGATTTCCCAGAATGCTTTGGCTCTAACCCCACCTTTCTCACATGTCCCTCAAAAAAAATAGTTATTAGGTCAATTCAGTTCCTGTTTAGTAGACGGTTTCCTCTTCGTTCAGGCTCGATACATTAGGTCTGACTCTGATCCATTAGGTCTGACTCTGATCCATTAAGTCTGACTCCAGTACATTGCATCTGACTCTGGCCCTGTCCACAGCACTAAGGAAGCTCTGGTTTACAGTGAAGGTGGGCCTGCGATTTGGAACTCATGTCACCCTATCACCTCAGCCATTCCCAAGGTGAGGACCGGAACAATTTGCCTCACCCCTTTGGGTCTCTTGTTTCTTTCTCTTTAAAATAAGGAGGCTGCCGCCATCATGAGGACGCATGCCTATAGCCTCAGAACTTAGGAGGCTGAAGCAGGAGGATCACCATAAGACCAGCCTAGGACAAACAGAAAACGTAACATAAGAAAGTTGCCAGGCATGGTGGTTCGTGCCTAGAATTCCAGTATGCAGAAGGCTGAAACAGGAGGAGTATTGCTCAGCCAAGGGCAGGCTAGGCTATGATGTAAAAGCCTTCTCAAATAAATAAATAAATAAGATAAGGAGGCTGAGTTAAATTAGAGGTCAAAACCTCATGGGCCATGCCAATGTCCCCAGATGTCTTTTGGTGGTTTTGTGTTTCAGTCCAGTTTTGGTTTTTTTGTTTGTTTGTTTTTGTTTTTGTTTTTGTTGTGTGGGGACTGAACCCAGGGCCTTACATGGTTTGCAAGGACTGTGTCACTGGACACACCTCCAAGCCCCATGTATTGAGTTGGTTGACTTGGAATTTTTTACTGGTGCGTGGTGTGTGTGTGTGTGTGTGTGTGTGTGTGTGTGTGTGTTGTACTGCTGTTTTGCTTTTGAACCCACACTCTCCCCACCCCAGTTATTGTACCTGAAATTGCTTTGTTCTTTCGAATTCTCTGTCCAGGGCTTTTGGATTTGCAGACCCTACACCAGATATTCTCTATGTCCTTTCCAGACAAACTATTTACATTCAGACTCTGAAGCCAACCTGTTATTTTCGGTGGTGGGTTATTATCTGGGTGGCTAGGCCCCACATCAGTGTCTCTATCTGCTGAAGGGGACAGTTGTAGTATTTTCTTCACAGTTTGTAATAAATATTGAGGTTCCATATTGGATTTCTTGTTGTGACAAAGCCCCTGACAAAGACAGCCTAAGAAAGAAAGGCTTTACTCTGGCTCACAGTCCATCATGGTAGGGGAAGGATGTTGGCAGGAACGGAGATCAGATGGTCACATTGTGTGTGTACCCAGGAAGAGGAGAGGGAGGAATGTCCACTTAGCTATCTTTCCCCTTTTTATGCAGCCTGGGACCCCACACCGTGGAAAGGTACTACCCACACTTAGTATGAATCTTCCCACCTCAGTTGACCTTCATCTACAAACTTCCTCATAGACATGCCGAGTTTGTCTCAAAGGCAGTTCTAGATCGTGTCAACATATGTCATCACAAGTCCAATGTGTCCACAATATAGAGCATCGTTGGCTCCAGAGCAGGTCCTATGTTCTCATTAGCAACTACGTAGATTGTGCGTCCCTATCTGGAAATCTGAAGCATTCTTTGATCCAATATGATGCAACCAGAGATTTCCACACCTGGCTTCATGATGGGCCACTGTTAAAATAAAGACGTATTTAAAGATATTGCATATAATGATTTTCAGGCTGTGTGCATAAGATGCACAGGAAACACAAAAGCTTTGTTTTGTTTTTTAAGATATGAATCCTACCCCCAAACACAGCTCATTATGCATATGCAAATACTCCACAATCTAAAATACAAAATACAAAAAATACAGAACATTTCAGACAACCCATTCCACATGGTCTTTTTTCATTCACCAGTTGATGGATACCCTATGTTTTTGTGTACTACCTAGAATAGAAATCCTACTGTCATCAGAGAGGTCAAGTTACCTATCTAGAATCCTGTCATGCCTACCCACTCTGGACCTTAAGTTGTTTCCATAGACTCATATATTTGAATACTTAGTCACTAGGAAATAGAACTCTTTGAAAGGATTAGAAGGATTAGAAAGTGTGGCTTTGATGGAGGAAGTGTGTCACTAGGGGTGAGCTTTGGGGTTTCAAAAACCAATGCCAAGCCCAGAGAGTGTCTGACTCCATCTCTGTCTGGGTCTCTCTGTCTCTCTCTCTCTCTGAATCTCCCTCCCTCCTTCTCTTCCTCTACCTACAAATCAGGATGTAGCTTTCAGCTACTACTTCAGGCCACACCATGCCATCAAGTTCCTTGCCATGATAATAATGGACTAAAGCTCTGAAACTACAATCAAGCCCCTAATTGAATAATTTTTATAAGTTGCTTTGGTCATGGTGTCTTTTCACAGCAATAGGACAGTGACTATGACAGGACCCATACTTTTTTGTGTGTTGCAGCCCTAGAGATTGAACCTAGGGTGTCACAGATGCTACTAGCTAAGCAAGAGTTCTACCACAGAGCCACACCCCCAGCATTCCCATTTAGATCTAGAATAGACACTATAAGGAACATACCAGCCTCTCCAATGAGGACTTAGGTATTTCCCATACTAGAAACAGTTCACTTGAAGATTTTATGGGTATGTGATGTGTATGTGTGTGACGTGTATATGTGGTATGTATATGGGAGAGGGCACATGTACGCACATGTGCATGTGTGTGTTTGTGATGTGTATATACATATGTATGTGCTGTGTGTGTATATGCTGTATGTGTATGTGTGTAAGAGAGAGAGAAACAGAGAAAGAGAGAACAAATAGTCATGTGTTTGGCCATCTTGCATGTATAGAGATCACAGGACAACCTCAAGCATCAGTCCTTGCCTTCCAGGATCTTTTTTTTTTTCAATCTCTTTTTTTTTTTAAATTAGGTATTTTCTTCATTTACATTTCCAGTGCTGTCCCAAAAGTCCCCCACACGCTCCCCCACCCACTCGCCCACCCACCCACTCCCTCTTCTTGGCCCTGGCGTTCCCCTGTACTGAGGCATATAAAGTTTGCACGACCAATGAACCTCTCTTTCCAGTGATGGCCGACTAGGCCATCTTCTGATACATATGTAGCTAGAGACACAAACTCTGGGGGGGTACTGGTTAGTTCATATTGTTGTTCCACCTATAGGGTTGCAGATCCCTTTAGCTCCTTGGGTACTTTCTCTAGCTCCTCCATTGGGGGCCCTGTGATCCATCCAATAGCTGACTGTGAGCATCCACTTCTGTGTTTGCCAGGCACTGGCATAGTCTCACAAGAGACAGCCATATCTGGATCCTCTCAGCAAAATCTTGCTAGTGTATGCAATGGTATCAGCGTTTGGAGGCTGATTATGGGATGGATCCCCAGATATGGCAGTCTCTAGATGGTCTATCCTTTCGTCATAGCTCCAAACTTTGTTTCTGTAACTCCTTCCATGGGTGTTTTGTTCCCAATTCTAAGAAGGGGCAAAGTGTCCACACTTTGGTCTTTGTTCTTCTTGAGTTTCATGTGTTTCACAAATTGTATCTTATATCTTGGGTATTCTAAGTTTCTGGGCTAATATCCACTTATCAGTGTATATATATCATGTAAGTTCTTTTGTGATTGGGTTACCTCACTCAGGATGATGCCCTCCAGGTCCATCCATTTGCCTAGGAATTTCATAAATTCATTCTTTTTAATAGCTGAGTAATACTCCATTGTGTAAATGTACCACATTTTCTGTACCCATTCCTCTGTTGAGGGGCATCTGGGTTCTTTCCAGCTTCTGGCTATTACAAATAAGGCTGCTATGAACATAGTGGAACATGTGTCCTTCTTACCGGTTGGAACATCTTCTGGATATATGCCCAGGAGAGGTATTGTAGGATCCTCTGGTAGTACTATATCCAATTTTCTGAGCAACCGCCAGACTGATTTCCAGAGGGGTTGTACAAGCTTGCAATCCCACCAACAATGGAGGAGTGTTCCTCTTTCTCCACATCCTCGCCAGCATCTGCTGTCACCTGAATTTTTGATCTTAGCCATTCTGACAGGTGTGAGGTAGAATCTCAGGGTTGTTTTGATTTGCATTTTCCTAATGATTAAGGATGCTGAACATTTTTTCAGGTGCTTCTCAACCATTCGGTATTCCTCAGGTGAGAATTCTTTGTTTAGCTCTGAGCCCCATTTTTTAATGGGGTTATTTGATTTTCTGGAGTCCACCTTCTTGAGTTCTTTATATATATTGGATATTAGTCCCCTATCTGATTTAGGATAGGTAAAGATCCTTTCCCAATCTTTTGGTGGCCTTTTTGTCTTATTGATGGTGTCTTTTGCCTTGCAGAAGCTTTGCAATTTTATGTGGTCCCATTCGATCTTACAGCACAAGCCATTGCTGTTCTATTCAGGAATTTTTCCCCTGTGCCCATATCTTTGAGGCTTTTCCCTACTTTCTCCTCTATAAGTTTCAGTGTCTCTGGTTTTATGTGGAGTTCCTTAATCCACTTAGATTTGACCTTAGGACAAGGAGATAGGAATGGATCAATTCGCATTCTTCTACATGATAACCGCCAGTTGTGCCAGCACCATTTGTTGAAGATGCTGTCTTTTTTCCACTGGATGGCTTTTGCTCCCTTGTCAAAGATCAAGTGACCATAGGTGTGTGGGTTCATTTCTGGGTCTTCAATTCTATTACATTGGTCTACTTGTCTGTCGCTATACCAGTACCATGCAGTTTTTATCACAATTGCTCTGTAGTAAAGCTTTAGGTCAGGCATGGTGATTCCACCAGAGGTTCTTTTATCCTTGAGAAGAGTTTTTGCTATCCTAGTTTTTTTGTTATTCCAGATGAATTTACAGATTGCCCTTTCTAATTCGTTGAAGAATTGAGTTGGAATTTTGATGGGGATTGCATTGAATCTGTAGATTGCTTTTGGCAAGATAATCATTTTTACTATATTGATCCTGCCAATCCATGAGTCTGGGAGATCTTTCCATCTTCTGAGATCTTCTTGAATTTCTTTCTTCGTTCACCATTGTATGCACCAGGTTAGGGGGCCTGCTTAGTTAGCTTTAGGGATTCTCTCATCTCCATCCTATCTCTCATGAGAGCACTGAGATACAGGTAGATGTGGGGGTTCTAGAGAGTCAAACCAGTCCTCATATGTTTGTAACAAGTGCTTTATATACTGAGCCATCACCCCAGGCCCCTGTGGTGTCTGCAAATGAGAAATCTTGCACATGGAAGACACACAAAAGAGAGAGGTAGGGACAGCAAGAATGTACATGAGGGAACCTAGATAGGGAAGCAAAGTCCAACCCTGAAGTTACTCATAGTGGACTGGGAAAAGCAAAACAAAACAAAACATACACACACATCTATCCCAGAGCATTGCATGGTGCCTTCTAGTCAGATGAGCCTGGTGAACAGTCTTACTAACCAACTACACCTTGTGGTAAGGCACAGAAAACAAACTTCCAATTTTCTTAATTTGTCAACTAAATGAATTAGATATTTTTCACAAGGCGGGAACGAAGCTCCTCCAAACCAAGACAACCCCCTTTCCTACACAACAACTGATAGGCTCGAGATAAAACTTGCCGATATAACGGCCTCATTACTCTTGCTGCAAACCACATGTCAAATTTTGTTTAACGAGTAGGACAAATTCAAGAGAAATAAATAACAGTTTTCTGCAAGCCCTCATGTCCACACAGGTATACTTCAAATGAGCTATGCTTGACATAAAGCACACACACTCACTTTCTCAATTTTTTGGCAACACACTCTTGCTTAAATACACAGCCATTGAGCTCAGAAAGATGCTTATCATTCCTGCTGCTGCTGAGAGCCTGCCTTCATCCCCCTCCTCCTTCCTGCTTCCTTCCTCTCTTCCTCCCTTGCTTCTTCCCTCTTCTTTCCTCTTCCCTCCTTTTCACTCTTTCCTTCAGTTTCCCTCTCCCCTTCCCTCCCTTCTCCTCTGCTTCTCTTTCCCTCCTCCTCCTTCTGCTTCTTTCCCCTTCCCTTCTTCTAGTCTTCCTACTCCTCTACATCTTCTTCTTCCCCCTCCCACTTTATTGGAGAACTCAGACTCAAAACAGCTCTGTCCCTGCTCAGCTGCCAGCTCCCAAGCACCATCGCAACCCACTCGCAAGCCTTCCTAAAACAAACAGCACATAAATCAGCAGCGAAGCTAACTCGATTTCAAAAACCAGCCGGTTTCAGCATTAATAGTGCCTTTGTTGTCGATAAACCTATATTTGATGTCTCCTATTTTATGTGTATTTTATTTATAAATTACTAATGCTTTTCCTGGAGCAAAATGGTCAAAGTAATACTCTACACAGAGCCACCTTCTGTCAGCTGTGGCAGGAAAGAGTAATGGCTCACGTGAAATCAAGGAAAGGAAACTGGGAGCTATGCATCTTGGGGCCAGTCCCCTCTGCATCATTACAAGTGCCTAGGCTTTGTATCCACCTATCAGAGGCAACCAGCATGGCTCCCCTGGCCATGCTGTAGTCAGTCAGTGGCAAGTGAAGGCTGTCACTCTGAGGAGTCACTCTGTTGAGTCAGTAGTGCTGGTACACTGACCCAAAAATGGACATGCAAGGGATGGGACAGAAGTGGGTTCTCTGCCAAGTAAACTGCTGCGAATGACAATGTGTTCAGAATCTCGAAACCTGTGAGATGGGGAAATCCCCTGGAAGTCTACACTACAGCAGACAGTAGTCAGTGCCTGCTGGGGGGCGGGGGGGGGGGTAGGAGAGCTGAGCAACTTGTAGGGAGAGAAAGCGGCAGGAGGAATAGTCCAGGATTTGCCATGAAATACCAGGTCTTTTCTCTGCTCACAAATCACAAGTTCCGATTCTCTTCCATGGGCTGTTCATGATGTAGCGGCATGGTTCTCCACCTTCCTGCCGCTGCCATCCTATGCAGTTCCTTATATTGTGGTGACTCCCAAACATAAAATTATCTCATAACTGTAATTTTCTACTGTTACGAATCATAATGTAAATATCTGACTGCAGGGTATCTGATACGTGACCCCCGGGGGGCACAACCCACAGGTTGAGAACTACTGACCTGGGGGGCTGTAATGAGGGGGGGTTATTTTGCTATTGTTTTGGTGCTGGAGCACACACTCAGGCATGCTAAGCTCAAGCTCGACCACTGAGCTGCACCCCAAGACAATCTAGTGCTTAAAAAGGCAGAATTAAGGGTCTCAAAGAAAGGGGCAGTCATCCTCGTACCTTGAGCCACCTAATGTGGATGAAATGTGCTTTTCAGGATTCTGGGTCAAGTGATGTGAAGGACAGGTTTCCTCTACAAACTGGGGACAGGAGGAACGTACGTGGATGGACAGTAGCTGTATTCGTGGGAGCAGAGAATGGACGGAGTATGTGACTAGACACAGGAACTCCCATCATGCGAATACACATGTTCTGCTTGTCCTGAGGAAACAGTCTAGTAAGCTCAGGTACTTCTTAAGAAGTGAAGTGGCTGTGGGAATCCTGGCTTCCTTGTGGCTCTTGAATCTTATTTCTGACCAGCTAGATGTCAGCTGAGTAGGTGTGGGTATGGACACAGGAATTTAGGGCGGGCAGGACTATGTCACAGTACCAACCACCCTCTTCCTCTCCAGGCACGGAGCTGAGGCACAGGCAGGTGCAATCCCCAAGCAGTGATTGGCCAGGGACAGTATGTGTGGCTACCACAGTAGAGGAGGAACCCACGGCGACAAGATGGTTCAAAGGGTAAAGGAGTTTATCACCAAGTCTGATGGCCAGAGTTTCATCCCCAGAACCCATGAGAGGTGAATTCCTGCAAAGCTCTTTTCCACTTTCACATAAACGCCATGGTACATGCACACACACAAATCAATCAATCAATCGATGTAATTTTAAGTAATATTTTTAATTTTAAAAAAGAGGAATCCCCTCTAGCTCCAGGGACTTGTTCAGCTTCCCAGGATGCTCATCTCTGCCTACTGACCACCTCTGCCCAGCATCCCTGACTCTCCCTTCTTTTGGTCCTCAGATGCTTCCACATACCACGGTCAATTCAGTTGGCCAAGAGATCAAAGCCCAGTTCAGAATTTAGTCTATGTGTCCTGAGAATTTCTATTTTAAAGCTTGTAAGTATCATCTAACAAAATCTGTTGCCTTTCGAACCCGACCCAACTCTGGCTTCCTCCTTCTAGAAGCCTCTACCATGCCCTCGTGTGTTTGGACCTCCTGGACAACTTACTTTCTCCCTGCTTACTTGCTTGCTTTTCATTTTCCAATCTCTACATTTGACAGTTTCATCTTTCCAACTAGTCCCCCTCTACTTTCATTCTGTGTGCGGGTGTGTGTGGATGTGTGTGTGTGTGTGTGTGTGTGTGTGTGTGTGTGTGTGTGTGTGTGTGTGCAGGTCTTGTACAGATAGTCACAGCTGCCGTGTATTCATGACTGCGACAGCTGTATTCCATCCAGACGTCAGCACTTCGCAGCACTCTCCTCTAAGCTCAGTGCCCAGGCAGACGGAGGCGAGTGTTAACCCAGAGCACAGTGTGCTGCGTGACAGATGCACAGCCCCTTTCTAGCCCTTCACAAGCCTGTGCTTCTGCCCACCCTGCCCACCTCCTCCCAGTCCTGGGACATCTTTGCCTCCTATTCAGAGTCAATTAGTTCTTCTTCCACTGTGCTTTCTTGTAAATCTTTTCCCCCTATACTATAGCCTAAACTTTCAAATTCAATAGCCAAGCCTGGCCTTTCCTATTCTGCGTTTTCTGCCCACAGTTCCTTACTGAATAAAGTAAACATCACATACCCAAGCAAGCTAATGAGTGGAAAGGGGGCAGGCAAACAAGAGATCCAAAGAATTGCACGGTTAAAACAGGAAGACTTTTTTAAGTGCAGCGACAATCTGAAATTAATATCCTGTCACACAAATATTTATTGAGTGTGTCTTCTGTGCTGGGTACTCTGCCAGGTGTTTTCATTTCTCAGTTGAACTCAGGACAACCTTGTCTTCATGTTGCAGAGAGAAGACCAGAGGCAGGTGGCAAATGACCTCCAGAGTCACACAGTTGGGGAGCCTGTGGCCAGCTCCCCTATGCTTCTAACAGACTGGCCTCAGGATGGGTTATGGGCCCTATAAACTCCAGGTGATGAAGCAGGGTTAAGAGTTAAGGGGCTGGGGAGATGACTCCGGGGGTAAGGAAAAGGTAAAAAGCAAAAGGTCTGGGTTCAAGACCCAGCATCCACGTGAAAGCTTTGCTTTACAGAGCATGAGTGTGGAGTGGTGCAGGCAAGGGGTGAGGGGAGCGAATCCTGAGGGCTTCCTACCAGGCAGCCTAGCCAAAACAACAAGCCTCGGGCTCTCACCAAAAGCTACACAGGAAGACATCTGACATCCACCACTGACCTCCACAAGAGGGCAAGTTACCCACTCAAAAACAACCATGTACACATGTGCATGTGTGTGTGTGTGTGCTTGTGTGTGTTAAAGGCTAGAAAATTCAGTTCCTTCACTGAGATGAGAAAACTGAGGCCAGAAAACTGAAATGACTTATTCAGTGTCCCCTGGTCAAAAGGAAAATGGCTATTAGCTAACAAGAAGGAAAGCAGTTGAAAGGATGGTTGGCTTTGAGTGGGCATGATTAACCCCAAATCTGCCAGCAGTCAAGACCTGCCACCTCTCTATGACTTGCTACCATCTGCAGAGCACAAAAGACCTGAAAGAAATGCACAAAATTCCCCATGTCAGCAGATGTCAGAGATGCGGATTGGGCTACTAACATCCCAGAGAACCAGCCTAAAAGCCTAGTGTTCTTCCTAGACACAGTCTAATCAGTAGACACTAAATAAAAGTAACACAGCTATGTGGGCACAAAAGTACATCTTAAGTCAAAATAAGTGTGTTAAAGCTGGCCAGTGGTGGCACACACCTTTAGTCCCAGCACTCTGGAGGCAGAAGCAAATGGATCTCTGTGAGTTCAAGGCCAGCCTGGTTTACAGAGCAAGCTCCAGGCATCCAAGACCACACAGTGAAATCCTGTCTCAAAAAACAAACAAACAAACAAACAAAAAGAGTGTTAAGTATGATATTTGCTTATGCTCTCCTGATAAAAATTGTGTAAGTATGTTACAACATCTCTGGCCTTGTGAGTTTCTGTTCCCAAGTAACAGAGGAGATATCAGCCTAGCAATGGTGGCCCGCAAGGGCCAACAAAGAGTGGTTAAGCACTCCCACTGTCACCACTCTCAAACACCTGGTCATGTCTGATTAATGAGATGAAGTCCAGATGCTTAAAAATGTCTGCTAAATCAAAGGGGGGGGGATGGAAAGAAACAAAGAGCGCAGGGAGTAGCCCAGAAGCCTGTCTCTAATATGGTGGACTTCGTTATCTGTGATGTCTTTCAACCACAGATAACAGAGTCAACCACATGGAATCCAAGATGCGTGCCAGGTGAAAAAACACCATAAAGACATAATAAAAAGTTGCACTGGTGCCTATAAATTGCTGGGGGACTGTTAGGAGGGCAGAGCCATAAATTCTTGATGTTTCCCAAATTAGAGGGTACGGACAAATATGCAAATCTATCTGTGTGGGTAATTGAGGGCTAAAAGTCTGCTGTTGAGCACAGCTACCTCCCTCAAAGGCTTCTAGGAAGTCTGCACCAGGCACACACAACACACTCTGTAGGAATTCAATTTGGAAGCCATCATCTAAAGCACAGAGGAGAACAGGAAAGTCGTATTGCTATAATGCTTAGATTATCAATCATCTTGACAGTTTATTGGCTTTATCACCACACATACCATTAAAATGATGTCTGGCCCAGACTGTCAAAAGCAAACATTAAACAGACCAGGATTAAAAAGCAGATCGCAAACAGCACTCCAGTCAAGTTTCCCCTCTGCTCTGAAATTAGTTAGAGCAACTGACGAAGAAACTGGCCCTGGACTTTGAAGAAATACACAGCCCAAAAGGCTCCGAGTCAACTCAGACCTGACAGGCTGATAGGTCATGTCTTGTTATGGTAAATCTCAGTCCTTCTCGGCTGATTTATCACACACTCTGTGGAATAGAATTATTGCTATTGGTGAAACGGAGAAGGAAGGGAGAGGAAAGGAAATACGAGAGAGAGAGAGAGAGAGAGAGAGAGAGAGAGAGAGAGAGGCAAATACCATAATTTTCCTCATCTTGCAATCCAGGGCTTGCATCAAAAGGGCCAAGCTAGCTCCCTGAAGTGGGGTAGGAATGCTAATAAATTCACACTACTATGCAAACAGATTAACATTACCCCCACACAGGTTATTAAAATAATTTTACAGATTCGGAAGAACCGACTAGGCAGCCGAAGACACATTCATAATTCAAGAGCTGGAGACAGGGAAAGAGTTACGAACCTTATACGTTTTTGAAAATGCCTCTGCATGTGTCACTTTGGCAAGGAAATCTCAACACAATTAAAACTATACTAGCACATCAATAGGGCTCAATTGAGAGCTGTGTACCTGCCTTTTACTAGGCTGCTGCTTTATGGATGCCTCGGGAAGAAAGGCGAAATGGGAACTTCACTGCTAATTAAAGGGAACCTTCAGGGCCTGAGGAGAAATGGTGGCATTTCTCAAATACATATAAAAGGAGGGCGTTTTCAAAACTCTCTGCCAAGGGTTTGGCTTTTCCACAGTCCCTAGAACTGCTCTCTGTGTGTTTGGAAGTTGCAGAGCTATTCTGTTTGTGATTAATAGCTTGCTTTCCAGTACAAATAAGTCATTAAGAACGGTGGGGTGGGGCGCAGAGAAGCAATGGCTAGAAGCTGGCCCAGAAACATCCCAGCCAGTAGGAAACGCATTCCACATTTCTCAACCTTTCACCCCCTTGATTATTTACCCAAGTGGGGTCCCCTCTGGGTGACTTCAGCATGACCCCTTAAGTGAAAAACCTCACTGGGTTTTTCACAGAGGCCTCTTCTCTTGCTCCCTTCCTGTAGGCCTCATTGGCACCTCAGGGGCTCAGTGAACACATTATTTAGAAAAACCTCTGCGGTTGACAGGACAAATACTGCATGATCACAGATGGCTTGCAGTCACCCCATTACGAGTGCCTGCCATCAGCGGGGTATCCCTGAGTAGTAAGGACTCCCCAAAACAGGCTAGGCTGCCATCTTGTCAAAATTCCAACCAGCCAAGTACCTCCGAACAGTGTCATCCTGTTATGTTGGCTAGTGTATGGAGGAAAGACTAATAGTATGTCATTTCCCCCACGGGAGGGACATTCCCTGTGCATCAGATGTCACCAGGGTTAGTGCTGAGGAACGAGAGCCGCACACCAGGCATGCACACAGCTGAGCAAACACTGTCCTTCGCACCTGAATGACCATCTGGGTTTGGGGAAACAGGCAAGACCTGCCCACATCCTCAGCCTACCCAGCGTCCCATCCCAGCTGCACACCAGAGCCAGGAGGGGGCCCCTGGGGGGACAGCAAGCATCCTGGCACCACTTCTACTGCCATCACCCCTAGCTCAGATTTCTACAACACTTTCACTATCACCCAGGGAACCCCACACAGCACTTGGAAACACACAGCCTACCAGGAAACAGACAGAACATCCAATCACATATTCTACAACATCCAGGAGCCTACAACAACCAGTCACTGAAATGACATATCAGACTCACGGGGCACTGACTAAGAGACCAATATAGAGCTAAACTGTGCCAGCAATACATGGAACACTTAAAGCATTGTCCACATCAACACAGAGGTGACCACCGACTCCATTGGAGGATACAGTTGGCTTATGACCAAGCAGATGGAGTACTTCCTGGTTTCCTCTTGCAGTGCTTATGGCTTCTCGGGGTAGCTTCCAAAGCACCAAGGCATGTCATCCTTGGTCTTTCCCTGCCCTGGCATCTTCACCATGCTGCTATCTGTGCTCTACCGACTGCCCTGTGCAATGCTACCCAACATATTGTAATCACAGAATCAAGGCAGGCAACACTTGTGGGCACAGGGAGTACAGCCAGGGTATGAAGAAACTGAGGCTTCTCTTGGCTGATTCTACTCATATTTATTTCATTGACTTCTGTTCTGGAAATGGCTCCAAAAAGTCTCAAGGGTCACCCAGTTGCTGAGTTCACTGAGATTTCTCTGGCTGTGAAAAATGGGCACTGTGTGTGTTAGGTGCCACACAAGAGAGGCTGGGGGGAGAGAAATGTGTCTTACCCATGGGAGACTCTGGTAGCCATGTTAACTGAACTGAGACATGGTTTGGAAAGTCAAATAATTCATCGTGAGAGTTAAACAGAAAAGACAAGTTACCAGTGTTAAAGCTAGTCATCACTGTATGGTAAGGGAAACAATGACTGGCAACAGTCACCGAAGGAGAAGCTGGGAATGGAGCAGGAAGGGTAAGATTCAGTGTACTTTCTGTTACTATGACAAAATGCCTGAGGCAGACTGCTTTGTAAAGAAAAAAAAGTCTATTCCAAATAAAACACATATCTAAAGCTTAAATATAAGAGGAAATAAGAGATGCTTATATTTCAGGGTCTGGGCTTTTCCCTCAGGATGGCTGTTCCCAGATTCCTCTTGTCTCTATCTTCCATCTCATTGTAAGAGTCCTAAGATTACGGAACATCACATCCAGTGTCACATGGGTTCTAGCGACCTAAACTTACGTTTGCATAGCAAGCATTTGTCAACTGAGCCATCTCCTCAACCCTCGCCTCCACCTCTTAAAGGTCCCCCACTCCTCTTAAGCTCATGCACCCTGGACCCAGCTCTCGGAACATGAGCCCCTCAAGAACAAAGCACATCCTAAGTATAAGATGTGGGTGAAGAGAGAGAAGAGCATCGCTGGCAGAAAGAATCTTGGTGGCAGGAGTGATGTAGCAAGCATAGTGAAGTGATCGACTAAAGGGGCCACTGAGAGAAGTCAAGGCATTTACTCAGATGGTAACACAGAGCAATTTCCAAACTGCATAGACACGAGTGCTTTACCCTCACTGCCACTCCCCTGAGACCTAGCCCTGCCCCAGTTTTCCCTATCACCTGAGGCTGTGGTGAAGAGTGAAAGCTACCCACAGCTATGGGTGCAACCAAGTTCCTTGGCAGATAGGATAGGGGATGGCTTTGAAGGGAAGAATCTATAATCTGGATACAGTGCTGAGCCCACTACAACCAGGTTGGTAAGGACAATAGTCTAGAGATGGCCAAGCCATGAAAAGGGAAGGTTTGTGGGCATATGCACCTCAGAAGTACTGTCAGGCCTAGGGCAGCTCTCCTTGGCTATGGTGGAGGGGGAGGGCACCCAATGTCCTCCTCCATTTGTCATTTTTGAGTCTTGCTTAACAGCCAAAGCTGCCCAGAGACTAAAACAGCCTCAGTTTACATAGTATTCAAGCCATATGGTGTCATCCTGGGCTCTTCCCCTCTCTCCTCTCTATAAACTCACGCCAAACTCAGCTGACATTAGTTAGTGTTTCCCTCCTGTTCTGTTTCTCTGTATCAGCCAAGCATGTGACCCACCAATACCCATCCTGACATCCTCTGGTCTATTATTTACACTGGCCAGAGTGATTGTTTTTCTAGGCCAAATCTGTTTGTGTCCACAGATTAAAACTCGAGAGGGCTTCCTATTGTTTTTAAAGCAACAATAAACATCTTTAATACATCATTTAAGGTTCGGCAGAGCCTTACTATACCTGCCTCCATTACATCACATTAGATACACCCTCAAATTGTCTTTGATTCCTATCACATTTTCTCCCACCCCAGGACCTTTGCACATACTATTCCTATGGCCTAGATTGTTTTTCCTTCCATTGTTATGTAGTTAAGTCCTATTTGCCTTTCAGGTTTTGATACAGAAATATCCATGGGCATGCTTGTGAGAGATTAGCTAGAGTTGATGTCTGTAAAGGAATATCTACAATAGATTCACAGGAGATCCATCCTGAATGTAAGTGGCTACATTAATGAGGAGAAAGGTAGCTGGGCAAAAGCACTCAACTTTCTCAGCTTCCTGACTGCAGATGTGACGTGACCAGTTGCCTCAAGCTCCCGTCCGAGGGAAACATGGCATGTTCACATCTGTGTGGCTGTAGGGAAAGGGGGTGCATGTGTACATCTAGAAGCCAGAGATCAACACAGTGCTCAGATTATCTGGGGTGCGTAGGGCTTCCATGTAGGGACTCCACGTCTTCCCTTTCATGGTGGACTGTTCCTTTAAAGTGCGAGACAACACAAATCCTTCCTTCCTTGAGCTGCCTCTGTCAGGGTGTCATAGCAACAGGACAATCGAGACATGGTCTTTACCCAGGTACCACTCACTTAAGGACGACACCTCTGCCTGCTCCTAACAACACCCTTATACTCATGATACTGGCTCATAATATTTATTTACTAATCAGCCAAGTGCCTGCTTTCACTAATGAATCTGAAGTTGAACTGGACATCTGTTTGTCCAGCAGCCACCCTCTAAACTGGGGGTTCAGGGCTGCTAAGGATAATACGGCTCACTATGCAATCCCAGCACCCAGCGTGATGCATGGCTCATGGATGTGGTCAACAAATACTCGACTCATAATGAGTCCAGAATGAATGGATGGGTGGGTTCTAACAGTTTTGACAGCCTTCATTGGTTTCTGTCCCTTCCCTCGATGGTTTCTGTCCCAGACTGCTGACCTCTACGTGTGAAGCAAAGACCCTTGTGACTACATGCCAGCTCCATCCCCTCCCCCCAAGTGTCTTCTGCAGCAAGGGGCAATTTCTCAACCATGCAACCATGGCTATATGCATTCCCATGAGTCTTCTGTGACAGGAAAAGCGATCCCAGAAGAACTGGGTATCACTGCCGGGGACCTGATAGAAAGCTACTGTGCAGCAAACAGGAAGTTGACACACCGACAAGCCCACATTCAGCCCAGATAGCAAGGTGAGCATGAGATGGTGGACCCCTAGGAACCAAAAGTCACAGTTTATAACATTAGCATTTCATTGGATGGAGAGGCAAAGGGACACACACCAGATTCCCAAGCAAATAGGAGGCAACAAGGCTGAGCTGTGGGGCTGTGCCAAGGTTCTCCACATATCTTCATCCAAGTGCCTGTGTCATCTGCATCCCCGGTGCCGTGTTTGTTTCCTCTCCTCCTGCTATGGCACATGTAGCCATGACCACCTCCAGTGTAAGCAGTCTCAGCTCCAAAAAATGTCACAGATGAGTCCTGCTTCTGACAGCTTCCCTAAAAGGCAGCTTCTTGCTCAAGAGACAACTTGTGTTTTTAAGGAACAACAAACACAGTAGTTGGTGGTTGTGGACAAAGAGTGAGCAACCTCCTCTTAGGCGTGCTTTCCCTGAAGGAAGCAGCCCCATCCTGGCCTCTGTACTTCAGGGAGGGAATGGGGTTGTTCAAGTGTGTGTAGCTGCATGGGGTAAGGGGCAATACATGAACATGTATGCATGTACATCTGGAGGCCAGAGGTCAACATAGGCCATGGATGATGTAGGATGCAGAGAGACGTGGCACCCTCATAGGAAAGAGGCAGCTTCCCTGTGGGGACTCTAAGAATGAAATGGGATAAACCTGTGTCGACTAGAATAAGAAGAGGGAGCAGGTACTCAGAAGGCCCTGGGGGAAGCCTTGAGGCCATTCAGAGGAAACAAAAGGAAAAGTAGACCAGCACTCTACCAAGCAGCTCTCCCAGCTATCAGTTCCAGGACCAAACGGGGACTGAGCTTGACAGCGGCCATTCCCCAGGGAGGTCCCTGCATCCAGTTCTTCCCAAAGAAACATCATGGCTTCTCTACTCGGCAGAAGAATGAACTAGGGCCCAAAACACTGGTGCCTGGGTGAAAGTCAGATTATTTTAAAATATGAATTGCAAATGCAACAAAGGCTCTCACTTGTTTGCTAGACCAACAGCACACTGTGCTAGTGAGACACAGCACCGACGAGGAGTTCCACAGACACAATGGGGTACCACCTTTGTGTTCCCCTCGGCTTTCTAGACAAGCAGGTGCCTTTACATCTCAGGCCATGTAATTGACTCTTCCTTGTGTAAGTAGGCATGGCCCATGATGTCTGGGCTAAAGAAGTGGGAAGCATCTCCTCCCATCCACTAGAAGAAGGAAAGGACTCCAAGAAGAGAGAGGAGAGGAGGTCACAGGAACCCCAGAGTCCTTAGCCACCTCATTCTGCAATCAGCTCTGAGACAGTAGGAAGTGGGTTTAGGAGACCTGGGGTCTGTCATTCAAAGCAATTAGTTTAAGGGGACACCAAGATTCTAGCACCGCACAGAGACCTGGTTTGGTGTTCCTTCCTTGTAGATAGCCTTCCTGGTTAGTGCTATCTCACGTGTATTCTCTCTATCAGATTACGGAATCAAGCCTGCAATAAGAAAAGAAAGTATAGAAATTTCACCAAAGAAATCACTCAGTGTGGGAAGGTCCTGGGCGGAAATCCACACATGAGCCCTGAGCTGTGTTCTGCCCGTCTCACTTCTGTACGCGTCTGGCCTCTTGGGATAAGCAGGACACGGGGAGCCCTCTCCTTTTATGGACTTACCAGGTCAGTGACTAATAATAATAGACAAAATAATAGTTTTTTAAATCCACACATATTTGCCAGGATGGGAAGCAAGCAACGTTGCATTTGTGAGGGATAAACAGGAATTCCAATCAATGGGACAAGCTGTCACTGGCTCCCTTGTCTGAGACCGCCAATTAAAAAAAGCTTGTTTCAAAGGATGAATTGTTCAGTTTTTTCCAGATCATTATGGAATGTTCTAAAAAGACTAAGCCATGTACTGACTCCTGCTGGGCTGATATGTAGAAAAGAATTTTTAAAAAGTATTTTCAACAGAACAGTACCCAGAGCTGTGAATGTCTAAAGCCCCTCCCTACCCCTAGAAGGCACACATCGGCTGGGTAAAGGCCTAGACTTGTGTTCCTAGAGACAGGTCAAGAAGCTCAGGCACCTGCCATGGGAAAGCCTGGGTCTTGACACAGAGAAAACAGAAGGAACAAGAGGCTCTCCCTGCTGGGGTGCAATGTAGTCTCGTTCTGTATGTGGGAAAGGCAACCCCAAGTGAACAGAGCCATCCCCACAGCCCAGCATCCCCCGGACATCCTCTGCCATGTCCCCTGAGAAGGTGCTGAGGAACGTAGCCGACTCTGTCAGAGCTGGTCTCGCCTCAGCTATGAAACTTGGGTTTTCTCATCTGAAGTGGATGGAGAGTAATCCCACACTGCTTATGAACATGCCACGGGGCTGTGATCCTCATAACACATTTAGCAAAGGTGAGCCCGTGATTGGCTTCATTGTCTTCAGAACACCAGCTGCTATCATGAAGGGCCCAAGTGTGTTTGTGTTCCACAGAGGCCTGGAAATCACTTGAAGACTCTGCCAAGGGGCCAAGAAAGGCCACCCAGGACAGCGTCCAGCCATAGCCCTACTCATAAGCCACTCAGCTTGGACTTAGTTTATTCTAAGACCACGAAACGCATCATTAAACCAAAAGGTCCTATTGTCTGGGTTTCCAGTTGTGCACTTCCACACATGGCTTTTTTCCTGCGGTCCTCAGCATCAAAGGCAGGTCTTCACACTTTCAAGACAAACATTTCCTCACTGAGCCATGCCCCAGCTACTCTCCTCTTGTTTTTTGTTTTTTGGTTTTTTTTAACCACCAAGGAAGATGAAGGTGGATGAGAAAACCTGACTCTGTTCAATGATCTTTTCATGAACCAGACTGGTGACCCAGTTTCTTGACTTTGTCTTCCAGCCAAGCACAGGCTTTTGGTCTCCGGCTTTTGTCTGTATCCAAAGGCTGTGTCTGGTAACTGAAGAGATAAGCAGTGGTCTCCTCTACCATCTTCTCCAAGAGGGGTCTAACTCCTCCCACACTGCCCCAAAGCTGTTAAAAGCACAGGAACCCCATCACAGGCTGACAAAGAAGACTTCCACTCTGAATTCTGCTCAGGAGGGACAGATCTCAGTTCCAGTACAGTGACATTCAGAGTTGTCGTAGCTGTAGCTTCAACCACAGTAGCATTTCTTCTTTACCAGACACTCTCCTAAGCACTGTGAACATAGCATTGCATGTAACCTTAAACACGGCTCTGTACAGCACAGTCGCCTCCGCTTTCCAGAAGAGAAAAGAGAAGCATCCCAGAAGAATGGAGCCAGATTCTGTCTCCTGCAGTTTGACTTCTTCTCCACCCTCTTCTCAGTCTGCACACTGTGTCCCAAGCCTACAGCTCACGCACAGACTGTGAGAGAGAGATCCCATGGTCATGTCGAGGATAGCTCCCTGTTAGAAGCGAGGGGAGTTGGGAGCATGGCAGAAGATGATTGAGACTTAAGACACATCAAATAGAGAAGTCACTGCACAAGCAAGGCGGGGGACAAAAACCCAAACTAACCAACCCTGCCAGCTCCTCAATCCAGGAGGAGGAATGGAGGAAACATCTAGGCACCACAATACATACCCTTCCCCAAGTTCCAGCCTGGGCCAACATACATACCAGCAATCCCCTCCCATGTCCCAGACACAGCTGGCACTGTGCCACACTCGCCCCTTACCCTCCTGCTATAGATGGAGAGCCCACAGCACCTCAAAGGTTCATCTTCCCCAGG